>NW_028122838.1:0-150797 GCF_965194805.1 Balaenoptera borealis | reverse complement strand
GCAGAGCCTTTCTGGAAGTCATTGTCCAGGTTGTAAATTAGAATGGAATTTGCCTGGAGAAATCCCCATAAGTTTATGTCTCATTACTTCTTCTTGGTTTTTAAAATTTTTTAAATCTGGGTAAAGTTTAGAATATTGTTTGTCCTAGGTGTACACAATCTAGTTCATTTGGACATTATGTATGTCTATTAATGTACAGATCCTCTTCCCATATAAAATATTACAGTGTTCCGTCGACCTCCCTTGCTATATGTTCGATCTTTTTGATACATGTATATAATATGTATTTGAATATGTATAGTAACACTAATCTTCATTTCTCAATTTCCCCCCTCCTTTCCTTTTAGATGAGCATAGTTTGTTTTCTACGCCTGTGAGTGTCTTTCTCTTTGGAAATATGTTCATCTGTGTCAGTTATTAGATAATGCCATACGTGATAATATAAGATATAGGTCTTTTGCTTTCCGACCTCCTTCATGTTTTGTGATTATCTCCAGGCTCATCTATGGTGCCTCAAAGAGCAGTGCTTCAATGTTTTCCATGGCTAATATTCCATTGTGTACATGGACCACTTCTTCTTGGTGCATTCCTCTGTTGATGGACATTTTCGTTGCTTCCAAGTGTTGCCTATGGTAAATATTGCTGGAGTGCAGGATTGCCAGCCTGCGATTTTTGATTTTCATTTTCTCAGGTGATAGACCCAGCAGTGGGTATGATTGATTGACTGGTATGGTAGCTCAACGTTTACCTTTTCAAGGCACCTCAATTGTGCTTTCATTAGTGGCTCTTACCACGTCCCCCTTAGAATCGAGGGTACGCATTTCTCCACAATCACGTCAGCATTTCTTGTTTGCAGCATTTTTGTTGATGGCCATTCTGACTGGTGTGAGCTGATAGGTTTTTGTAATTTGGGTTTACATGTCTGTAAAAATTCCTACAATTCATCATTTTTCCACGCCTTTTTCTTTTCTGTTAAAAGAAAAAAGAAAAAAAAGTGTGAGTATAATATACCTCTTCAAATTTTCTTTTTGGAAGGTTGCACTCTAGAATATTTTGGTCGATTTTCGACCTCAGTATTTTTTGGGTGCAGGTGTCATTTACAGACCTGCAATTGGTGAATATTTAGCGACCTTTTGCAGTGGGTTTAAAGCTGCTGTTGTGGGAAATGGCCACAAGGATGCAGCATTTCTCCATTCCCAAATCTGGGTACTAGGGCAGCAGAGCCGTTCTGGAAGTCGTTTGCCTAGGTTGTAAATTTGAATGGAATGTGCCAGGAGAACCCCCCATAAGTTTATGTCTCATTACTCCTAGTTGGTTGTTTTAATTTTTTCAATTGGGGTAATGGTTAGAATGTTGCTTGTCCAAGGTGTACATACTCTGGTTCATCTACATATTCTATATACCTATTTATGTAGAGATCCTCTTCCCGTGTAAATTGTTACACAGTGTTCCGTAAACCTTCCTTGCTATATGGTCGGTCTTTTTGATATGTGTATATAATATGTATTTGTATACATATGGTAACGCTAATCTTCATGTATCCATTCCCCCCACCTTTCCTTGTAGATAAGCATAGTTTTTTTTAATAAGTCTGTGATTGACTTTCTCAGTGGAAATATGTTCATTTGTGTCAGTTATTAGAGAACGCGTATAAGTGATATCATAGGATATAGGACTTTTGCTTTCCGACTTACCTCATGTTCTGTGATTATCTCCAAGATCATCTATGGTGTCTCAAAGAGCAGTGTTTCATTGTTTTCCATGGCTAGTATTCATTGTGTACATGGGCCGCTTCTTCTTTTTCCTTTCATCTGTTGATGGACATGTTGGTTGCTTCACTGTCTTGTCTATTGTGAATAAGGCTGCAGTGCAGCTTTTGCAGCCCGGGTCTTCTTCATTCTGGTCTTCTCAGGTGAGAGGCCCATTGGTGCGCCTGCTGGATTGAATGGTACCTCAATTTTTCCTTTTCAATGCAGCTCCTTTCTGTTCTCATTATTAGCGTTTAACCCTTTTACATCTCACCAGCAGCTAGAGGGTACACAGTTCTCTAAAACCTCTTCAGCGTTGATTGTTTGTAGACTTTTTGCCAATGGTCAGTCGACGGGTGTGAGTTGAAAACTTTTTGTAGATTAGATTGCATGAGTCTAATACTTCCTGAGGTTGAGCTTTTATCCATTTTCCTTTCTTTAAAAAGAGAGTGAGTACAACTTACCTCTTCATACTAGCTTCGTGAACATTTTGCCTGTTTTGAATTTTTTTTATCCATTCCCTACCTCAGCACAATTTTGAGGGCAGGTGTCCTTTACAGCCCTGAGTCCTTGTGAATGGTAAGTGACCATTAGCTGTGGGTTAAAAGCTGCTGTTGCGGGAATCGGCCACAAGGCGGCAGCATTTCTCCTTTACCAAATCTGGTTACTAGAGCAACAGAGCCTTACTGGAAGTGGTGTTCCAGGTTGTAAATTAGAATGGAATGTGTGAGGAAAAATCCCTTTAAGTTTATGTCTCATTACTTCTTGTTGGTATTTTGAACTTAATTTTTATTTTTTATCACAGCAAACTTGATTACAATGTTTTGTTTGTTCTAGGTGTGCAAGATGTGGTTCTTTCACACATATACATATATCTATTTTTCTTCGGATCCTTTTCCCATGTAGGTTACGACACAATGTTGAGTAGTCTTCTCTTGGTATTGCGTAGGTCTTTGGTGATTATATATTTCACATGTGTTTGTATCTCTCTGTTAACCTCAATATGGTAATGTATTCAATCCTCACACCTTTCCATTTGGTGAACCATAAGTTTTTTTAATGAATCTATGATAGTGTTTCTCTGTGGAAATACCTTTGTTTGTATCATTTTTTAGGTAACACCTATATGTGATATGATAGGATATGTGTCTTTCGCTTTCTCACTTACACCAAGTTGCGTGATTACTTCTAGACTCATCTATGGTGCTGCAAATGGCATTGTTTCATTTTTTCACTAGCTCATATTCCATCTGTACATGTAGCAGTTCTTCATTGTCCACCCATCTGTCGTTGGACTTTTTGGTTACTTCCATATCTTGGCGATTGTTATACTATGCAATGCAGATTTGCGTACCTGTGTCCTTCCAGTTCTGTCTTCTTAGGTTATAGGTCCAGGAATAGGTCTGCTGGATCATATGGTAGCTCAATGTTTACCTTTTAAAGGCACCTCTATTCTGTTCTCTTTAGTGGCTCTTTCCAGGTTACGTCCCACTTAAAGTGGAGGGTATGCATTTCTTCCCAGCACCTTCAGCATTTATTCTTTGTAGTTTTTGCTGATGGTTATTCTGAGTGGTGTGAGCTGATACCTCTTTGTGGTTGAATTTGCATGTGTCTCATAATGCGTTGAAATTGAGCTGTAAGACATGTCCTTTTTATTTTTCCAGCTGTGATGAGAGCTTATTTCTTCAAAGTGTTTTCTTAAAGTATGTGTCACCATTTGAAATATTTTGGCCATTATCTCCCTCAAGACATTTTGAGGGCAGGTTTCATTTACAGCCCTGCAGTACTTGTTCATATGAAGTGACCATTAGCTCAGGCTTTAAACCTGCTTTTGCAGGTAACGGCCAGAGAGCGACAGCCTTTCTACGTTCCCCTTGCTGGTACTAGGGAAACAGACCTACCGGCCAGTGTTGTTTTTCGGTTATAAATTAGAGTGCAATGTGCCCGGATAAACCCACAAATGTTGATGTCTCCTTGCTTTTGTTTGTTTTTAAATTTAATTTATATTTATTATTAGAGTAATATTCCATTGTGTACGTGGACCACTTCTTCTTGGTGCATTCCTCGGTTGATGGACATTTTCATTTCTTCCAAGCGCTGCCTATGGTAAATATTGCTGGCATACAGGTTTCCCAGCCTGTGACTTTTTGATTCTCATTTTCTCAGGTGATAGGCCAAGCAGTGGTTGTGATTGATGGACTGGTAGTTCATTGTTTCCCTTTTCAAAGCACCTACATTGTGTTTTCATTAGTGGCTCTTTACATGCCCCCCCTTACAACCGAGGGTACGCATTTCTCCACACTCCCTTCACCGTTTACTTTTTGCAGCATTTTTCCTAATGGCCATTCTGACTGCTGTGAGCTGATAGGGTTTTGTAATATGGGTATGCATGTCATGAAAATTTTTAAAATTCATCATATTCCTATGCCTTTTTCTTTTCTCTTAAAAGAAAAAACCGTGAGTACAATATAGCTCTTGAAATTGTCTTCTTCGAAGGTTGCCCTCTTCTGAATTTTTTGGTCGATTTTTGACCCCAGAAATTTTCTGGAGGCCAGGCGCAATTTACAGAACTGCAAGTTGGTGAAAATTTAGTGACGTTTTGCAGTGAGTTCAAAGCTGCTGTTGTGGGAAACGTCCACAAGGAGGTAGCATTTCTCCATTCCCCAATCTGGGTTCTAGGGCAGCAGAGCCTTTCTGGAAGTCATTGTCCAGGTTGTAAATTAGAATGGAATTTGCCTGGAGAAATCCCCATAAGTTTATGTCTCATTACTTCTTCTTGGTTTTTAAAATTTTTTAAATCTGGGTAAAGTTTAGAATATTGTTTGTCCTAGGTGTACACAATCTAGTTCATTTGGACATTATGTATGTCTATTAATGTACAGATCCTCTTCCCATATAAAATATTACAGTGTTCCATCGACCTCCCTTGCTATATGTTCGATCTTTTTGATACATGTATATAATATGTATTTGAATATGTATAGTAACACTAATCTTCATTTCTCAATTTCCCCCCTCCTTTCCTTTTTGATGAGCATAGTTTGTTTTCTACGCCTGTGAGTGTCTTTCTCTTTGGAAATATGTTCATCTGTGTCAGTTATTAGATAATGCCATACGTGATAATATAAGATATAGGTCTTTTGCTTTCCGACCTCCTTCATGTTTTGTGATTATCTCCAGGCTCATCTATGGTGCCTCAAAGAGCAGTGCTTCAATGTTTTCCATGGCTAATATTCCATTGTGTACATGGACCACTTCTTCTTGGTGCATTCCTCTGTTGATGGACATTTTCGTTGCTTCCAAGTGTTGCCTATGGTAAATATTGCTGGAGTGCAGGATTGCCAGCCTGCGATTTTTGATTTTCATTTTCTCAGGTGATAGACCCAGCAGTGGGTATGATTGATTGACTGGTATGGTAGCTCAACGTTTACCTTTCCAAGGCACCTCAATTGTGCTTTCATTAGTGGCTCTTACCACGTCCCCCTTAGAATCGAGGGTACGCATTTCTCCACAATCACGTCAGCATTTCTTGTTTGCAGCATTTTTGTTGATGGCCATTCTGACTGGTGTGAGCTGATAGGTTTTTGTAATTTGGGTTTACATGTCTGTAAAAATTCCTACAATTCATCATTTTTCCACGCCTTTTTCTTTTCTGTTAAAAGAAAAAAGAAAAAAAAGTGTGAGTATAATATACCTCTTCAAATTTTCTTTTTGGAAGGTTGCACTCTAGAATATTTTGGTCGATTTTCGACCTCAGTATTTTTTGGGTGCAGGTGTCATTTACAGACCTGCAATTGGTGAATATTTAGCGACCTTTTGCAGTGGGTTTAAAGCTGCTGTTGTGGGAAATGGCCACAAGGATGCAGCATTTCTCCATTCCCAAATCTGGGTACTAGGGCAGCAGAGCCGTTCTGGAAGTCGTTTGCCTAGGTTGTAAATTTGAATGGAATGTGCCAGGAGAACCCCCCATAAGTTTATGTCTCATTACTCCTAGTTGGTTGTTTTAATTTTTTCAATTGGGGTAATGGTTAGAATGTTGCTTGTCCAAGGTGTACATACTCTGGTTCATCTACATATTCTATATACCTATTTATGTAGAGATCCTCTTCCCGTGTAAATTGTTACACAGTGTTCCGTAAACCTTCCTTGCTATATGGTCGGTCTTTTTGATATGTGTATATAATATGTATTTGTATACATATGGTAACGCTAATCTTCATGTATCCATTCCCCCCACCTTTCCTTGTAGATAAGCATAGTTTTTTTTAATAAGTCTGTGATTGACTTTCTCAGTGGAAATATGTTCATTTGTGTCAGTTATTAGAGAACGCGTATAAGTGATATCATAGGATATAGGACTTTTGCTTTCCGACTTACCTCATGTTCTGTGATTATCTCCAAGATCATCTATGGTGTCTCAAAGAGCAGTGTTTCATTGTTTTCCATGGCTAGTATTCATTGTGTACATGGGCCGCTTCTTCTTTTTCCTTTCATCTGTTGATGGACATGTTGGTTGCTTCACTGTCTTGTCTATTGTGAATAAGGCTGCAGTGCAGCTTTTGCAGCCCGGGTCTTCTTCATTCTGGTCTTCTCAGGTGAGAGGCCCATTGGTGCGCCTGCTGGATTGAATGGTACCTCAATTTTTCCTTTTCAATGCAGCTCCTTTCTGTTCTCATTATTAGCGTTTAACCCTTTTACATCTCACCAGCAGCTAGAGGGTACACAGTTCTCTAAAACCTCTTCAGCGTTGATTGTTTGTAGACTTTTTGCCAATGGTCAGTCGACGGGTGTGAGTTGAAAACTTTTTGTAGATTAGATTGCATGAGTCTAATACTTCCTGAGGTTGAGCTTTTATCCATTTTCCTTTCTTTAAAAAGAGAGTGAGTACAACTTACCTCTTCATACTAGCTTCGTGAACATTTTGCCTGTTTTGAATTTTTTTTATCCATTCCCTACCTCAGCACAATTTTGAGGGCAGGTGTCCTTTACAGCCCTGAGTCCTTGTGAATGGTAAGTGACCATTAGCTGTGGGTTAAAAGCTGCTGTTGCGGGAATCGGCCACAAGGCGGCAGCATTTCTCCTTTACCAAATCTGGTTACTAGAGCAACAGAGCCTTACTGGAAGTGGTGTTCCAGGTTGTAAATTAGAATGGAATGTGTGAGGAAAAATCCCTTTAAGTTTATGTCTCATTACTTCTTGTTGGTATTTTGAACTTAATTTTTATTTTTTATCACAGCAAACTTGATTACAATGTTTTGTTTGTTCTAGGTGTGCAAGATGTGGTTCTTTCACACATATACATATATCTATTTTTCTTCGGATCCTTTTCCCATGTAGGTTACGACACAATGTTGAGTAGTCTTCTCTTGGTATTGCGTAGGTCTTTGGTGATTATATATTTCACATGTGTTTGTATCTCTCTGTTAACCTCAATATGGTAATGTATTCAATCCTCACACCTTTCCATTTGGTGAACCATAAGTTTTTTTAATGAATCTATGATAGTGTTTCTCTGTGGAAATACCTTTGTTTGTATCATTTTTTAGGTAACACCTATATGTGATATGATAGGATATGTGTCTTTCGCTTTCTCACTTACACCAAGTTGCGTGATTACTTCTAGACTCATCTATGGTGCTGCAAATGGCATTGTTTCATTTTTTCACTAGCTCATATTCCATCTGTACATGTAGCAGTTCTTCATTGTCCACCCATCTGTCGTTGGACTTTTTGGTTACTTCCATATCTTGGCGATTGTTATACTATGCAATGCAGATTTGCGTACCTGTGTCCTTCCAGTTCTGTCTTCTTAGGTTATAGGTCCAGGAATAGGTCTGCTGGATCATATGGTAGCTCAATGTTTACCTTTTAAAGGCACCTCTATTCTGTTCTCTTTAGTGGCTCTTTCCAGGTTACGTCCCACTTAAAGTGGAGGGTATGCATTTCTTCCCAGCACCTTCAGCATTTATTCTTTGTAGTTTTTGCTGATGGTTATTCTGAGTGGTGTGAGCTGATACCTCTTTGTGGTTGAATTTGCATGTGTCTCATAATGCGTTGAAATTGAGCTGTAAGACATGTCCTTTTTATTTTTCCAGCTGTGATGAGAGCTTATTTCTTCAAAGTGTTTTCTTAAAGTATGTGTCACCATTTGAAATATTTTGGCCATTATCTCCCTCAAGACATTTTGAGGGCAGGTTTCATTTACAGCCCTGCAGTACTTGTTCATATGAAGTGACCATTAGCTCAGGCTTTAAACCTGCTTTTGCAGGTAACGGCCAGAGAGCGACAGCCTTTCTACGTTCCCCTTGCTGGTACTAGGGAAACAGACCTACCGGCCAGTGTTGTTTTTCGGTTATAAATTAGAGTGCAATGTGCCCGGATAAACCCACAAATGTTGATGTCTCCTTGCTTTTGTTTGTTTTTAAATTTAATTTATATTTATTATTAGAGTAATATTCCATTGTGTACGTGGACCACTTCTTCTTGGTGCATTCCTCGGTTGATGGACATTTTCATTTCTTCCAAGCGCTGCCTATGGTAAATATTGCTGGCATACAGGTTTCCCAGCCTGTGACTTTTTGATTCTCATTTTCTCAGGTGATAGGCCAAGCAGTGGTTGTGATTGATGGACTGGTAGTTCATTGTTTCCCTTTTCAAAGCACCTACATTGTGTTTTCATTAGTGGCTCTTTACATGCCCCCCCTTACAACCGAGGGTACGCATTTCTCCACACTCCCTTCACCGTTTACTTTTTGCAGCATTTTTCCTAATGGCCATTCTGACTGCTGTGAGCTGATAGGGTTTTGTAATATGGGTATGCATGTCATGAAAATTTTTAAAATTCATCATATTCCTATGCCTTTTTCTTTTCTCTTAAAAGAAAAAACCGTGAGTACAATATAGCTCTTGAAATTGTCTTCTTCGAAGGTTGCCCTCTTCTGAATTTTTTGGTCGATTTTTGACCCCAGAAATTTTCTGGAGGCCAGGCGCAATTTACAGAACTGCAAGTTGGTGAAAATTTAGTGACGTTTTGCAGTGAGTTCAAAGCTGCTGTTGTGGGAAACGTCCACAAGGAGGTAGCATTTCTCCATTCCCCAATCTGGGTTCTAGGGCAGCAGAGCCTTTCTGGAAGTCATTGTCCAGGTTGTAAATTAGAATGGAATTTGCCTGGAGAAATCCCCATAAGTTTATGTCTCATTACTTCTTCTTGGTTTTTAAAATTTTTTAAATCTGGGTAAAGTTTAGAATATTGTTTGTCCTAGGTGTACACAATCTAGTTCATTTGGACATTATGTATGTCTATTAATGTACAGATCCTCTTCCCATATAAAATATTACAGTGTTCCATCGACCTCCCTTGCTATATGTTCGATCTTTTTGATACATGTATATAATATGTATTTGAATATGTATAGTAACACTAATCTTCATTTCTCAATTTCCCCCCTCCTTTCCTTTTTGATGAGCATAGTTTGTTTTCTACGCCTGTGAGTGTCTTTCTCTTTGGAAATATGTTCATCTGTGTCAGTTATTAGATAATGCCATACGTGATAATATAAGATATAGGTCTTTTGCTTTCCGACCTCCTTCATGTTTTGTGATTATCTCCAGGCTCATCTATGGTGCCTCAAAGAGCAGTGCTTCAATGTTTTCCATGGCTAATATTCCATTGTGTACATGGACCACTTCTTCTTGGTGCATTCCTCTGTTGATGGACATTTTCGTTGCTTCCAAGTGTTGCCTATGGTAAATATTGCTGGAGTGCAGGATTGCCAGCCTGTGATTTTTGATTTTCATTTTCTCAGGTGATAGACCCAGCAGTGGGTATGATTGATTGACTGGTATGGTAGCTCAACGTTTACCTTTCCAAGGCACCTCAATTGTGCTTTCATTAGTGGCTCTTACCACGTCCCCCTTAGAATCGAGGGTACGCATTTCTCCACAATCACGTCAGCATTTCTTGTTTGCAGCATTTTTGTTGATGGCCATTCTGACTGGTGTGAGCTGATAGGTTTTTGTAATTTGGGTTTACATGTCTGTAAAAATTCCTACAATTCATCATTTTTCCACGCCTTTTTCTTTTCTGTTAAAAGAAAAAAGAAAAAAAAGTGTGAGTATAATATACCTCTTCAAATTTTCTTTTTGGAAGGTTGCACTCTAGAATATTTTGGTCGATTTTCGACCTCAGTATTTTTTGGGTGCAGGTGTCATTTACAGACCTGCAATTGGTGAATATTTAGCGACCTTTTGCAGTGGGTTTAAAGCTGCTGTTGTGGGAAATGGCCACAAGGATGCAGCATTTCTCCATTCCCAAATCTGGGTACTAGGGCAGCAGAGCCGTTCTGGAAGTCGTTTGCCTAGGTTGTAAATTTGAATGGAATGTGCCAGGAGAACCCCCCATAAGTTTATGTCTCATTACTCCTAGTTGGTTGTTTTAATTTTTTCAATTGGGGTAATGGTTAGAATGTTGCTTGTCCAAGGTGTACATACTCTGGTTCATCTACATATTCTATATACCTATTTATGTAGAGATCCTCTTCCCGTGTAAATTGTTACACAGTGTTCCGTAAACCTTCCTTGCTATATGGTCGGTCTTTTTGATATGTGTATATAATATGTATTTGTATACATATGGTAACGCTAATCTTCATGTATCCATTCCCCCCACCTTTCCTTGTAGATAAGCATAGTTTTTTTTAATAAGTCTGTGATTGACTTTCTCAGTGGAAATATGTTCATTTGTGTCAGTTATTAGAGAACGCGTATAAGTGATATCATAGGATATAGGACTTTTGCTTTCCGACTTACCTCATGTTCTGTGATTATCTCCAAGATCATCTATGGTGTCTCAAAGAGCAGTGTTTCATTGTTTTCCATGGCTAGTATTCATTGTGTACATGGGCCGCTTCTTCTTTTTCCTTTCATCTGTTGATGGACATGTTGGTTGCTTCACTGTCTTGTCTATTGTGAATAAGGCTGCAGTGCAGCTTTTGCAGCCCGGGTCTTCTTCATTCTGGTCTTCTCAGGTGAGAGGCCCATTGGTGCGCCTGCTGGATTGAATGGTACCTCAATTTTTCCTTTTCAATGCAGCTCCTTTCTGTTCTCATTATTAGCGTTTAACCCTTTTACATCTCACCAGCAGCTAGAGGGTACACAGTTCTCTAAAACCTCTTCAGCGTTGATTGTTTGTAGACTTTTTGCCAATGGTCAGTCGACGGGTGTGAGTTGAAAACTTTTTGTAGATTAGATTGCATGAGTCTAATACTTCCTGAGGTTGAGCTTTTATCCATTTTCCTTTCTTTAAAAAGAGAGTGAGTACAACTTACCTCTTCATACTAGCTTCGTGAACATTTTGCCTGTTTTGAATTTTTTTTATCCATTCCCTACCTCAGCACAATTTTGAGGGCAGGTGTCCTTTACAGCCCTGAGTCCTTGTGAATGGTAAGTGACCATTAGCTGTGGGTTAAAAGCTGCTGTTGCGGGAATCGGCCACAAGGCGGCAGCATTTCTCCTTTACCAAATCTGGTTACTAGAGCAACAGAGCCTTACTGGAAGTGGTGTTCCAGGTTGTAAATTAGAATGGAATGTGTGAGGAAAAATCCCTTTAAGTTTATGTCTCATTACTTCTTGTTGGTATTTTGAACTTAATTTTTATTTTTTATCACAGCAAACTTGATTACAATGTTTTGTTTGTTCTAGGTGTGCAAGATGTGGTTCTTTCACACATATACATATATCTATTTTTCTTCGGATCCTTTTCCCATGTAGGTTACGACACAATGTTGAGTAGTCTTCTCTTGGTATTGCGTAGGTCTTTGGTGATTATATATTTCACATGTGTTTGTATCTCTCTGTTAACCTCAATATGGTAATGTATTCAATCCTCACACCTTTCCATTTGGTGAACCATAAGTTTTTTTAATGAATCTATGATAGTGTTTCTCTGTGGAAATACCTTTGTTTGTATCATTTTTTAGGTAACACCTATATGTGATATGATAGGATATGTGTCTTTCGCTTTCTCACTTACACCAAGTTGCGTGATTACTTCTAGACTCATCTATGGTGCTGCAAATGGCATTGTTTCATTTTTTCACTAGCTCATATTCCATCTGTACATGTAGCAGTTCTTCATTGTCCACCCATCTGTCGTTGGACTTTTTGGTTACTTCCATATCTTGGCGATTGTTATACTATGCAATGCAGATTTGCGTACCTGTGTCCTTCCAGTTCTGTCTTCTTAGGTTATAGGTCCAGGAATAGGTCTGCTGGATCATATGGTAGCTCAATGTTTACCTTTTAAAGGCACCTCTATTCTGTTCTCTTTAGTGGCTCTTTCCAGGTTACGTCCCACTTAAAGTGGAGGGTATGCATTTCTTCCCAGCACCTTCAGCATTTATTCTTTGTAGTTTTTGCTGATGGTTATTCTGAGTGGTGTGAGCTGATACCTCTTTGTGGTTGAATTTGCATGTGTCTCATAATGCGTTGAAATTGAGCTGTAAGACATGTCCTTTTTATTTTTCCAGCTGTGATGAGAGCTTATTTCTTCAAAGTGTTTTCTTAAAGTATGTGTCACCATTTGAAATATTTTGGCCATTATCTCCCTCAAGACATTTTGAGGGCAGGTTTCATTTACAGCCCTGCAGTACTTGTTCATATGAAGTGACCATTAGCTCAGGCTTTAAACCTGCTTTTGCAGGTAACGGCCAGAGAGCGACAGCCTTTCTACGTTCCCCTTGCTGGTACTAGGGAAACAGACCTACCGGCCAGTGTTGTTTTTCGGTTATAAATTAGAGTGCAATGTGCCCGGATAAACCCACAAATGTTGATGTCTCCTTGCTTTTGTTTGTTTTTAAATTTAATTTATATTTATTATTAGAGTAATATTCCATTGTGTACGTGGACCACTTCTTCTTGGTGCATTCCTCGGTTGATGGACATTTTCATTTCTTCCAAGCGCTGCCTATGGTAAATATTGCTGGCATACAGGTTTCCCAGCCTGTGACTTTTTGATTCTCATTTTCTCAGGTGATAGGCCAAGCAGTGGTTGTGATTGATGGACTGGTAGTTCATTGTTTCCCTTTTCAAAGCACCTACATTGTGTTTTCATTAGTGGCTCTTTACATGCCCCCCCTTACAACCGAGGGTACGCATTTCTCCACACTCCCTTCACCGTTTACTTTTTGCAGCATTTTTCCTAATGGCCATTCTGACTGCTGTGAGCTGATAGGGTTTTGTAATATGGGTATGCATGTCATGAAAATTTTTAAAATTCATCATATTCCTATGCCTTTTTCTTTTCTCTTAAAAGAAAAAACCGTGAGTACAATATAGCTCTTGAAATTGTCTTCTTCGAAGGTTGCCCTCTTCTGAATTTTTTGGTCGATTTTTGACCCCAGAAATTTTCTGGAGGCCAGGCGCAATTTACAGAACTGCAAGTTGGTGAAAATTTAGTGACGTTTTGCAGTGAGTTCAAAGCTGCTGTTGTGGGAAACGTCCACAAGGAGGTAGCATTTCTCCATTCCCCAATCTGGGTTCTAGGGCAGCAGAGCCTTTCTGGAAGTCATTGTCCAGGTTGTAAATTAGAATGGAATTTGCCTGGAGAAATCCCCATAAGTTTATGTCTCATTACTTCTTCTTGGTTTTTAAAATTTTTTAAATCTGGGTAAAGTTTAGAATATTGTTTGTCCTAGGTGTACACAATCTAGTTCATTTGGACATTATGTATGTCTATTAATGTACAGATCCTCTTCCCATATAAAATATTACAGTGTTCCATCGACCTCCCTTGCTATATGTTCGATCTTTTTGATACATGTATATAATATGTATTTGAATATGTATAGTAACACTAATCTTCATTTCTCAATTTCCCCCCTCCTTTCCTTTTTGATGAGCATAGTTTGTTTTCTACGCCTGTGAGTGTCTTTCTCTTTGGAAATATGTTCATCTGTGTCAGTTATTAGATAATGCCATACGTGATAATATAAGATATAGGTCTTTTGCTTTCCGACCTCCTTCATGTTTTGTGATTATCTCCAGGCTCATCTATGGTGCCTCAAAGAGCAGTGCTTCAATGTTTTCCATGGCTAATATTCCATTGTGTACATGGACCACTTCTTCTTGGTGCATTCCTCTGTTGATGGACATTTTCGTTGCTTCCAAGTGTTGCCTATGGTAAATATTGCTGGAGTGCAGGATTGCCAGCCTGCGATTTTTGATTTTCATTTTCTCAGGTGATAGACCCAGCAGTGGGTATGATTGATTGACTGGTATGGTAGCTCAACGTTTACCTTTCCAAGGCACCTCAATTGTGCTTTCATTAGTGGCTCTTACCACGTCCCCCTTAGAATCGAGGGTACGCATTTCTCCACAATCACGTCAGCATTTCTTGTTTGCAGCATTTTTGTTGATGGCCATTCTGACTGGTGTGAGCTGATAGGTTTTTGTAATTTGGGTTTACATGTCTGTAAAAATTCCTACAATTCATCATTTTTCCACGCCTTTTTCTTTTCTGTTAAAAGAAAAAAGAAAAAAAAGTGTGAGTATAATATACCTCTTCAAATTTTCTTTTTGGAAGGTTGCACTCTAGAATATTTTGGTCGATTTTCGACCTCAGTATTTTTTGGGTGCAGGTGTCATTTACAGACCTGCAATTGGTGAATATTTAGCGACCTTTTGCAGTGGGTTTAAAGCTGCTGTTGTGGGAAATGGCCACAAGGATGCAGCATTTCTCCATTCCCAAATCTGGGTACTAGGGCAGCAGAGCCGTTCTGGAAGTCGTTTGCCTAGGTTGTAAATTTGAATGGAATGTGCCAGGAGAACCCCCCATAAGTTTATGTCTCATTACTCCTAGTTGGTTGTTTTAATTTTTTCAATTGGGGTAATGGTTAGAATGTTGCTTGTCCAAGGTGTACATACTCTGGTTCATCTACATATTCTATATACCTATTTATGTAGAGATCCTCTTCCCGTGTAAATTGTTACACAGTGTTCCGTAAACCTTCCTTGCTATATGGTCGGTCTTTTTGATATGTGTATATAATATGTATTTGTATACATATGGTAACGCTAATCTTCATGTATCCATTCCCCCCACCTTTCCTTGTAGATAAGCATAGTTTTTTTTAATAAGTCTGTGATTGACTTTCTCAGTGGAAATATGTTCATTTGTGTCAGTTATTAGAGAACGCGTATAAGTGATATCATAGGATATAGGACTTTTGCTTTCCGACTTACCTCATGTTCTGTGATTATCTCCAAGATCATCTATGGTGTCTCAAAGAGCAGTGTTTCATTGTTTTCCATGGCTAGTATTCATTGTGTACATGGGCCGCTTCTTCTTTTTCCTTTCATCTGTTGATGGACATGTTGGTTGCTTCACTGTCTTGTCTATTGTGAATAAGGCTGCAGTGCAGCTTTTGCAGCCCGGGTCTTCTTCATTCTGGTCTTCTCAGGTGAGAGGCCCATTGGTGCGCCTGCTGGATTGAATGGTACCTCAATTTTTCCTTTTCAATGCAGCTCCTTTCTGTTCTCATTATTAGCGTTTAACCCTTTTACATCTCACCAGCAGCTAGAGGGTACACAGTTCTCTAAAACCTCTTCAGCGTTGATTGTTTGTAGACTTTTTGCCAATGGTCAGTCGACGGGTGTGAGTTGAAAACTTTTTGTAGATTAGATTGCATGAGTCTAATACTTCCTGAGGTTGAGCTTTTATCCATTTTCCTTTCTTTAAAAAGAGAGTGAGTACAACTTACCTCTTCATACTAGCTTCGTGAACATTTTGCCTGTTTTGAATTTTTTTTATCCATTCCCTACCTCAGCACAATTTTGAGGGCAGGTGTCCTTTACAGCCCTGAGTCCTTGTGAATGGTAAGTGACCATTAGCTGTGGGTTAAAAGCTGCTGTTGCGGGAATCGGCCACAAGGCGGCAGCATTTCTCCTTTACCAAATCTGGTTACTAGAGCAACAGAGCCTTACTGGAAGTGGTGTTCCAGGTTGTAAATTAGAATGGAATGTGTGAGGAAAAATCCCTTTAAGTTTATGTCTCATTACTTCTTGTTGGTATTTTGAACTTAATTTTTATTTTTTATCACAGCAAACTTGATTACAATGTTTTGTTTGTTCTAGGTGTGCAAGATGTGGTTCTTTCACACATATACATATATCTATTTTTCTTCGGATCCTTTTCCCATGTAGGTTACGACACAATGTTGAGTAGTCTTCTCTTGGTATTGCGTAGGTCTTTGGTGATTATATATTTCACATGTGTTTGTATCTCTCTGTTAACCTCAATATGGTAATGTATTCAATCCTCACACCTTTCCATTTGGTGAACCATAAGTTTTTTTAATGAATCTATGATAGTGTTTCTCTGTGGAAATACCTTTGTTTGTATCATTTTTTAGGTAACACCTATATGTGATATGATAGGATATGTGTCTTTCGCTTTCTCACTTACACCAAGTTGCGTGATTACTTCTAGACTCATCTATGGTGCTGCAAATGGCATTGTTTCATTTTTTCACTAGCTCATATTCCATCTGTACATGTAGCAGTTCTTCATTGTCCACCCATCTGTCGTTGGACTTTTTGGTTACTTCCATATCTTGGCGATTGTTATACTATGCAATGCAGATTTGCGTACCTGTGTCCTTCCAGTTCTGTCTTCTTAGGTTATAGGTCCAGGAATAGGTCTGCTGGATCATATGGTAGCTCAATGTTTACCTTTTAAAGGCACCTCTATTCTGTTCTCTTTAGTGGCTCTTTCCAGGTTACGTCCCACTTAAAGTGGAGGGTATGCATTTCTTCCCAGCACCTTCAGCATTTATTCTTTGTAGTTTTTGCTGATGGTTATTCTGAGTGGTGTGAGCTGATACCTCTTTGTGGTTGAATTTGCATGTGTCTCATAATGCGTTGAAATTGAGCTGTAAGACATGTCCTTTTTATTTTTCCAGCTGTGATGAGAGCTTATTTCTTCAAAGTGTTTTCTTAAAGTATGTGTCACCATTTGAAATATTTTGGCCATTATCTCCCTCAAGACATTTTGAGGGCAGGTTTCATTTACAGCCCTGCAGTACTTGTTCATATGAAGTGACCATTAGCTCAGGCTTTAAACCTGCTTTTGCAGGTAACGGCCAGAGAGCGACAGCCTTTCTACGTTCCCCTTGCTGGTACTAGGGAAACAGACCTACCGGCCAGTGTTGTTTTTCGGTTATAAATTAGAGTGCAATGTGCCCGGATAAACCCACAAATGTTGATGTCTCCTTGCTTTTGTTTGTTTTTAAATTTAATTTATATTTATTATTAGAGTAATATTCCATTGTGTACGTGGACCACTTCTTCTTGGTGCATTCCTCGGTTGATGGACATTTTCATTTCTTCCAAGCGCTGCCTATGGTAAATATTGCTGGCATACAGGTTTCCCAGCCTGTGACTTTTTGATTCTCATTTTCTCAGGTGATAGGCCAAGCAGTGGTTGTGATTGATGGACTGGTAGTTCATTGTTTCCCTTTTCAAAGCACCTACATTGTGTTTTCATTAGTGGCTCTTTACATGCCCCCCCTTACAACCGAGGGTACGCATTTCTCCACACTCCCTTCACCGTTTACTTTTTGCAGCATTTTTCCTAATGGCCATTCTGACTGCTGTGAGCTGATAGGGTTTTGTAATATGGGTATGCATGTCATGAAAATTTTTAAAATTCATCATATTCCTATGCCTTTTTCTTTTCTCTTAAAAGAAAAAACCGTGAGTACAATATAGCTCTTGAAATTGTCTTCTTCGAAGGTTGCCCTCTTCTGAATTTTTTGGTCGATTTTTGACCCCAGAAATTTTCTGGAGGCCAGGCGCAATTTACAGAACTGCAAGTTGGTGAAAATTTAGTGACGTTTTGCAGTGAGTTCAAAGCTGCTGTTGTGGGAAACGTCCACAAGGAGGTAGCATTTCTCCATTCCCCAATCTGGGTTCTAGGGCAGCAGAGCCTTTCTGGAAGTCATTGTCCAGGTTGTAAATTAGAATGGAATTTGCCTGGAGAAATCCCCATAAGTTTATGTCTCATTACTTCTTCTTGGTTTTTAAAATTTTTTAAATCTGGGTAAAGTTTAGAATATTGTTTGTCCTAGGTGTACACAATCTAGTTCATTTGGACATTATGTATGTCTATTAATGTACAGATCCTCTTCCCATATAAAATATTACAGTGTTCCATCGACCTCCCTTGCTATATGTTCGATCTTTTTGATACATGTATATAATATGTATTTGAATATGTATAGTAACACTAATCTTCATTTCTCAATTTCCCCCCTCCTTTCCTTTTTGATGAGCATAGTTTGTTTTCTACGCCTGTGAGTGTCTTTCTCTTTGGAAATATGTTCATCTGTGTCAGTTATTAGATAATGCCATACGTGATAATATAAGATATAGGTCTTTTGCTTTCCGACCTCCTTCATGTTTTGTGATTATCTCCAGGCTCATCTATGGTGCCTCAAAGAGCAGTGCTTCAATGTTTTCCATGGCTAATATTCCATTGTGTACATGGACCACTTCTTCTTGGTGCATTCCTCTGTTGATGGACATTTTCGTTGCTTCCAAGTGTTGCCTATGGTAAATATTGCTGGAGTGCAGGATTGCCAGCCTGCGATTTTTGATTTTCATTTTCTCAGGTGATAGACCCAGCAGTGGGTATGATTGATTGACTGGTATGGTAGCTCAACGTTTACCTTTCCAAGGCACCTCAATTGTGCTTTCATTAGTGGCTCTTACCACGTCCCCCTTAGAATCGAGGGTACGCATTTCTCCACAATCACGTCAGCATTTCTTGTTTGCAGCATTTTTGTTGATGGCCATTCTGACTGGTGTGAGCTGATAGGTTTTTGTAATTTGGGTTTACATGTCTGTAAAAATTCCTACAATTCATCATTTTTCCACGCCTTTTTCTTTTCTGTTAAAAGAAAAAAGAAAAAAAAGTGTGAGTATAATATACCTCTTCAAATTTTCTTTTTGGAAGGTTGCACTCTAGAATATTTTGGTCGATTTTCGACCTCAGTATTTTTTGGGTGCAGGTGTCATTTACAGACCTGCAATTGGTGAATATTTAGCGACCTTTTGCAGTGGGTTTAAAGCTGCTGTTGTGGGAAATGGCCACAAGGATGCAGCATTTCTCCATTCCCAAATCTGGGTACTAGGGCAGCAGAGCCGTTCTGGAAGTCGTTTGCCTAGGTTGTAAATTTGAATGGAATGTGCCAGGAGAACCCCCCATAAGTTTATGTCTCATTACTCCTAGTTGGTTGTTTTAATTTTTTCAATTGGGGTAATGGTTAGAATGTTGCTTGTCCAAGGTGTACATACTCTGGTTCATCTACATATTCTATATACCTATTTATGTAGAGATCCTCTTCCCGTGTAAATTGTTACACAGTGTTCCGTAAACCTTCCTTGCTATATGGTCGGTCTTTTTGATATGTGTATATAATATGTATTTGTATACATATGGTAACGCTAATCTTCATGTATCCATTCCCCCCACCTTTCCTTGTAGATAAGCATAGTTTTTTTTAATAAGTCTGTGATTGACTTTCTCAGTGGAAATATGTTCATTTGTGTCAGTTATTAGAGAACGCGTATAAGTGATATCATAGGATATAGGACTTTTGCTTTCCGACTTACCTCATGTTCTGTGATTATCTCCAAGATCATCTATGGTGTCTCAAAGAGCAGTGTTTCATTGTTTTCCATGGCTAGTATTCATTGTGTACATGGGCCGCTTCTTCTTTTTCCTTTCATCTGTTGATGGACATGTTGGTTGCTTCACTGTCTTGTCTATTGTGAATAAGGCTGCAGTGCAGCTTTTGCAGCCCGGGTCTTCTTCATTCTGGTCTTCTCAGGTGAGAGGCCCATTGGTGCGCCTGCTGGATTGAATGGTACCTCAATTTTTCCTTTTCAATGCAGCTCCTTTCTGTTCTCATTATTAGCGTTTAACCCTTTTACATCTCACCAGCAGCTAGAGGGTACACAGTTCTCTAAAACCTCTTCAGCGTTGATTGTTTGTAGACTTTTTGCCAATGGTCAGTCGACGGGTGTGAGTTGAAAACTTTTTGTAGATTAGATTGCATGAGTCTAATACTTCCTGAGGTTGAGCTTTTATCCATTTTCCTTTCTTTAAAAAGAGAGTGAGTACAACTTACCTCTTCATACTAGCTTCGTGAACATTTTGCCTGTTTTGAATTTTTTTTATCCATTCCCTACCTCAGCACAATTTTGAGGGCAGGTGTCCTTTACAGCCCTGAGTCCTTGTGAATGGTAAGTGACCATTAGCTGTGGGTTAAAAGCTGCTGTTGCGGGAATCGGCCACAAGGCGGCAGCATTTCTCCTTTACCAAATCTGGTTACTAGAGCAACAGAGCCTTACTGGAAGTGGTGTTCCAGGTTGTAAATTAGAATGGAATGTGTGAGGAAAAATCCCTTTAAGTTTATGTCTCATTACTTCTTGTTGGTATTTTGAACTTAATTTTTATTTTTTATCACAGCAAACTTGATTACAATGTTTTGTTTGTTCTAGGTGTGCAAGATGTGGTTCTTTCACACATATACATATATCTATTTTTCTTCGGATCCTTTTCCCATGTAGGTTACGACACAATGTTGAGTAGTCTTCTCTTGGTATTGCGTAGGTCTTTGGTGATTATATATTTCACATGTGTTTGTATCTCTCTGTTAACCTCAATATGGTAATGTATTCAATCCTCACACCTTTCCATTTGGTGAACCATAAGTTTTTTTAATGAATCTATGATAGTGTTTCTCTGTGGAAATACCTTTGTTTGTATCATTTTTTAGGTAACACCTATATGTGATATGATAGGATATGTGTCTTTCGCTTTCTCACTTACACCAAGTTGCGTGATTACTTCTAGACTCATCTATGGTGCTGCAAATGGCATTGTTTCATTTTTTCACTAGCTCATATTCCATCTGTACATGTAGCAGTTCTTCATTGTCCACCCATCTGTCGTTGGACTTTTTGGTTACTTCCATATCTTGGCGATTGTTATACTATGCAATGCAGATTTGCGTACCTGTGTCCTTCCAGTTCTGTCTTCTTAGGTTATAGGTCCAGGAATAGGTCTGCTGGATCATATGGTAGCTCAATGTTTACCTTTTAAAGGCACCTCTATTCTGTTCTCTTTAGTGGCTCTTTCCAGGTTACGTCCCACTTAAAGTGGAGGGTATGCATTTCTTCCCAGCACCTTCAGCATTTATTCTTTGTAGTTTTTGCTGATGGTTATTCTGAGTGGTGTGAGCTGATACCTCTTTGTGGTTGAATTTGCATGTGTCTCATAATGCGTTGAAATTGAGCTGTAAGACATGTCCTTTTTATTTTTCCAGCTGTGATGAGAGCTTATTTCTTCAAAGTGTTTTCTTAAAGTATGTGTCACCATTTGAAATATTTTGGCCATTATCTCCCTCAAGACATTTTGAGGGCAGGTTTCATTTACAGCCCTGCAGTACTTGTTCATATGAAGTGACCATTAGCTCAGGCTTTAAACCTGCTTTTGCAGGTAACGGCCAGAGAGCGACAGCCTTTCTACGTTCCCCTTGCTGGTACTAGGGAAACAGACCTACCGGCCAGTGTTGTTTTTCGGTTATAAATTAGAGTGCAATGTGCCCGGATAAACCCACAAATGTTGATGTCTCCTTGCTTTTGTTTGTTTTTAAATTTAATTTATATTTATTATTAGAGTAATATTCCATTGTGTACGTGGACCACTTCTTCTTGGTGCATTCCTCGGTTGATGGACATTTTCATTTCTTCCAAGCGCTGCCTATGGTAAATATTGCTGGCATACAGGTTTCCCAGCCTGTGACTTTTTGATTCTCATTTTCTCAGGTGATAGGCCAAGCAGTGGTTGTGATTGATGGACTGGTAGTTCATTGTTTCCCTTTTCAAAGCACCTACATTGTGTTTTCATTAGTGGCTCTTTACATGCCCCCCCTTACAACCGAGGGTACGCATTTCTCCACACTCCCTTCACCGTTTACTTTTTGCAGCATTTTTCCTAATGGCCATTCTGACTGCTGTGAGCTGATAGGGTTTTGTAATATGGGTATGCATGTCATGAAAATTTTTAAAATTCATCATATTCCTATGCCTTTTTCTTTTCTCTTAAAAGAAAAAACCGTGAGTACAATATAGCTCTTGAAATTGTCTTCTTCGAAGGTTGCCCTCTTCTGAATTTTTTGGTCGATTTTTGACCCCAGAAATTTTCTGGAGGCCAGGCGCAATTTACAGAACTGCAAGTTGGTGAAAATTTAGTGACGTTTTGCAGTGAGTTCAAAGCTGCTGTTGTGGGAAACGTCCACAAGGAGGTAGCATTTCTCCATTCCCCAATCTGGGTTCTAGGGCAGCAGAGCCTTTCTGGAAGTCATTGTCCAGGTTGTAAATTAGAATGGAATTTGCCTGGAGAAATCCCCATAAGTTTATGTCTCATTACTTCTTCTTGGTTTTTAAAATTTTTTAAATCTGGGTAAAGTTTAGAATATTGTTTGTCCTAGGTGTACACAATCTAGTTCATTTGGACATTATGTATGTCTATTAATGTACAGATCCTCTTCCCATATAAAATATTACAGTGTTCCATCGACCTCCCTTGCTATATGTTCGATCTTTTTGATACATGTATATAATATGTATTTGAATATGTATAGTAACACTAATCTTCATTTCTCAATTTCCCCCCTCCTTTCCTTTTTGATGAGCATAGTTTGTTTTCTACGCCTGTGAGTGTCTTTCTCTTTGGAAATATGTTCATCTGTGTCAGTTATTAGATAATGCCATACGTGATAATATAAGATATAGGTCTTTTGCTTTCCGACCTCCTTCATGTTTTGTGATTATCTCCAGGCTCATCTATGGTGCCTCAAAGAGCAGTGCTTCAATGTTTTCCATGGCTAATATTCCATTGTGTACATGGACCACTTCTTCTTGGTGCATTCCTCTGTTGATGGACATTTTCGTTGCTTCCAAGTGTTGCCTATGGTAAATATTGCTGGAGTGCAGGATTGCCAGCCTGTGATTTTTGATTTTCATTTTCTCAGGTGATAGACCCAGCAGTGGGTATGATTGATTGACTGGTATGGTAGCTCAACGTTTACCTTTCCAAGGCACCTCAATTGTGCTTTCATTAGTGGCTCTTACCACGTCCCCCTTAGAATCGAGGGTACGCATTTCTCCACAATCACGTCAGCATTTCTTGTTTGCAGCATTTTTGTTGATGGCCATTCTGACTGGTGTGAGCTGATAGGTTTTTGTAATTTGGGTTTACATGTCTGTAAAAATTCCTACAATTCATCATTTTTCCATGCCTTTTTCTTTTCTGTTAAAAGAAAAAAGAAAAAAAAGTGTGAGTATAATATACCTCTTCAAATTTTCTTTTTGGAAGGTTGCACTCTAGAATATTTTGGTCGATTTTCGACCTCAGTATTTTTTGGGTGCAGGTGTCATTTACAGACCTGCAATTGGTGAATATTTAGCGACCTTTTGCAGTGGGTTTAAAGCTGCTGTTGTGGGAAATGGCCACAAGGATGCAGCATTTCTCCATTCCCAAATCTGGGTACTAGGGCAGCAGAGCCGTTCTGGAAGTCGTTTGCCTAGGTTGTAAATTTGAATGGAATGTGCCAGGAGAACCCCCCATAAGTTTATGTCTCATTACTCCTAGTTGGTTGTTTTAATTTTTTCAATTGGGGTAATGGTTAGAATGTTGCTTGTCCAAGGTGTACATACTCTGGTTCATCTACATATTCTATATACCTATTTATGTAGAGATCCTCTTCCCGTGTAAATTGTTACACAGTGTTCCGTAAACCTTCCTTGCTATATGGTCGGTCTTTTTGATATGTGTATATAATATGTATTTGTATACATATGGTAACGCTAATCTTCATGTATCCATTCCCCCCACCTTTCCTTGTAGATAAGCATAGTTTTTTTTAATAAGTCTGTGATTGACTTTCTCAGTGGAAATATGTTCATTTGTGTCAGTTATTAGAGAACGCGTATAAGTGATATCATAGGATATAGGACTTTTGCTTTCCGACTTACCTCATGTTCTGTGATTATCTCCAAGATCATCTATGGTGTCTCAAAGAGCAGTGTTTCATTGTTTTCCATGGCTAGTATTCATTGTGTACATGGGCCGCTTCTTCTTTTTCCTTTCATCTGTTGATGGACATGTTGGTTGCTTCACTGTCTTGTCTATTGTGAATAAGGCTGCAGTGCAGCTTTTGCAGCCCGGGTCTTCTTCATTCTGGTCTTCTCAGGTGAGAGGCCCATTGGTGCGCCTGCTGGATTGAATGGTACCTCAATTTTTCCTTTTCAATGCAGCTCCTTTCTGTTCTCATTATTAGCGTTTAACCCTTTTACATCTCACCAGCAGCTAGAGGGTACACAGTTCTCTAAAACCTCTTCAGCGTTGATTGTTTGTAGACTTTTTGCCAATGGTCAGTCGACGGGTGTGAGTTGAAAACTTTTTGTAGATTAGATTGCATGAGTCTAATACTTCCTGAGGTTGAGCTTTTATCCATTTTCCTTTCTTTAAAAAGAGAGTGAGTACAACTTACCTCTTCATACTAGCTTCGTGAACATTTTGCCTGTTTTGAATTTTTTTTATCCATTCCCTACCTCAGCACAATTTTGAGGGCAGGTGTCCTTTACAGCCCTGAGTCCTTGTGAATGGTAAGTGACCATTAGCTGTGGGTTAAAAGCTGCTGTTGCGGGAATCGGCCACAAGGCGGCAGCATTTCTCCTTTACCAAATCTGGTTACTAGAGCAACAGAGCCTTACTGGAAGTGGTGTTCCAGGTTGTAAATTAGAATGGAATGTGTGAGGAAAAATCCCTTTAAGTTTATGTCTCATTACTTCTTGTTGGTATTTTGAACTTAATTTTTATTTTTTATCACAGCAAACTTGATTACAATGTTTTGTTTGTTCTAGGTGTGCAAGATGTGGTTCTTTCACACATATACATATATCTATTTTTCTTCGGATCCTTTTCCCATGTAGGTTACGACACAATGTTGAGTAGTCTTCTCTTGGTATTGCGTAGGTCTTTGGTGATTATATATTTCACATGTGTTTGTATCTCTCTGTTAACCTCAATATGGTAATGTATTCAATCCTCACACCTTTCCATTTGGTGAACCATAAGTTTTTTTAATGAATCTATGATAGTGTTTCTCTGTGGAAATACCTTTGTTTGTATCATTTTTTAGGTAACACCTATATGTGATATGATAGGATATGTGTCTTTCGCTTTCTCACTTACACCAAGTTGCGTGATTACTTCTAGACTCATCTATGGTGCTGCAAATGGCATTGTTTCATTTTTTCACTAGCTCATATTCCATCTGTACATGTAGCAGTTCTTCATTGTCCACCCATCTGTCGTTGGACTTTTTGGTTACTTCCATATCTTGGCGATTGTTATACTATGCAATGCAGATTTGCGTACCTGTGTCCTTCCAGTTCTGTCTTCTTAGGTTATAGGTCCAGGAATAGGTCTGCTGGATCATATGGTAGCTCAATGTTTACCTTTTAAAGGCACCTCTATTCTGTTCTCTTTAGTGGCTCTTTCCAGGTTACGTCCCACTTAAAGTGGAGGGTATGCATTTCTTCCCAGCACCTTCAGCATTTATTCTTTGTAGTTTTTGCTGATGGTTATTCTGAGTGGTGTGAGCTGATACCTCTTTGTGGTTGAATTTGCATGTGTCTCATAATGCGTTGAAATTGAGCTGTAAGACATGTCCTTTTTATTTTTCCAGCTGTGATGAGAGCTTATTTCTTCAAAGTGTTTTCTTAAAGTATGTGTCACCATTTGAAATATTTTGGCCATTATCTCCCTCAAGACATTTTGAGGGCAGGTTTCATTTACAGCCCTGCAGTACTTGTTCATATGAAGTGACCATTAGCTCAGGCTTTAAACCTGCTTTTGCAGGTAACGGCCAGAGAGCGACAGCCTTTCTACGTTCCCCTTGCTGGTACTAGGGAAACAGACCTACCGGCCAGTGTTGTTTTTCGGTTATAAATTAGAGTGCAATGTGCCCGGATAAACCCACAAATGTTGATGTCTCCTTGCTTTTGTTTGTTTTTAAATTTAATTTATATTTATTATTAGAGTAATATTCCATTGTGTACGTGGACCACTTCTTCTTGGTGCATTCCTCGGTTGATGGACATTTTCATTTCTTCCAAGCGCTGCCTATGGTAAATATTGCTGGCATACAGGTTTCCCAGCCTGTGACTTTTTGATTCTCATTTTCTCAGGTGATAGGCCAAGCAGTGGTTGTGATTGATGGACTGGTAGTTCATTGTTTCCCTTTTCAAAGCACCTACATTGTGTTTTCATTAGTGGCTCTTTACATGCCCCCCCTTACAACCGAGGGTACGCATTTCTCCACACTCCCTTCACCGTTTACTTTTTGCAGCATTTTTCCTAATGGCCATTCTGACTGCTGTGAGCTGATAGGGTTTTGTAATATGGGTATGCATGTCATGAAAATTTTTAAAATTCATCATATTCCTATGCCTTTTTCTTTTCTCTTAAAAGAAAAAACCGTGAGTACAATATAGCTCTTGAAATTGTCTTCTTCGAAGGTTGCCCTCTTCTGAATTTTTTGGTCGATTTTTGACCCCAGAAATTTTCTGGAGGCCAGGCGCAATTTACAGAACTGCAAGTTGGTGAAAATTTAGTGACGTTTTGCAGTGAGTTCAAAGCTGCTGTTGTGGGAAACGTCCACAAGGAGGTAGCATTTCTCCATTCCCCAATCTGGGTTCTAGGGCAGCAGAGCCTTTCTGGAAGTCATTGTCCAGGTTGTAAATTAGAATGGAATTTGCCTGGAGAAATCCCCATAAGTTTATGTCTCATTACTTCTTCTTGGTTTTTAAAATTTTTTAAATCTGGGTAAAGTTTAGAATATTGTTTGTCCTAGGTGTACACAATCTAGTTCATTTGGACATTATGTATGTCTATTAATGTACAGATCCTCTTCCCATATAAAATATTACAGTGTTCCATCGACCTCCCTTGCTATATGTTCGATCTTTTTGATACATGTATATAATATGTATTTGAATATGTATAGTAACACTAATCTTCATTTCTCAATTTCCCCCCTCCTTTCCTTTTTGATGAGCATAGTTTGTTTTCTACGCCTGTGAGTGTCTTTCTCTTTGGAAATATGTTCATCTGTGTCAGTTATTAGATAATGCCATACGTGATAATATAAGATATAGGTCTTTTGCTTTCCGACCTCCTTCATGTTTTGTGATTATCTCCAGGCTCATCTATGGTGCCTCAAAGAGCAGTGCTTCAATGTTTTCCATGGCTAATATTCCATTGTGTACATGGACCACTTCTTCTTGGTGCATTCCTCTGTTGATGGACATTTTCGTTGCTTCCAAGTGTTGCCTATGGTAAATATTGCTGGAGTGCAGGATTGCCAGCCTGCGATTTTTGATTTTCATTTTCTCAGGTGATAGACCCAGCAGTGGGTATGATTGATTGACTGGTATGGTAGCTCAACGTTTACCTTTCCAAGGCACCTCAATTGTGCTTTCATTAGTGGCTCTTACCACGTCCCCCTTAGAATCGAGGGTACGCATTTCTCCACAATCACGTCAGCATTTCTTGTTTGCAGCATTTTTGTTGATGGCCATTCTGACTGGTGTGAGCTGATAGGTTTTTGTAATTTGGGTTTACATGTCTGTAAAAATTCCTACAATTCATCATTTTTCCACGCCTTTTTCTTTTCTGTTAAAAGAAAAAAGAAAAAAAAGTGTGAGTATAATATACCTCTTCAAATTTTCTTTTTGGAAGGTTGCACTCTAGAATATTTTGGTCGATTTTCGACCTCAGTATTTTTTGGGTGCAGGTGTCATTTACAGACCTGCAATTGGTGAATATTTAGCGACCTTTTGCAGTGGGTTTAAAGCTGCTGTTGTGGGAAATGGCCACAAGGATGCAGCATTTCTCCATTCCCAAATCTGGGTACTAGGGCAGCAGAGCCGTTCTGGAAGTCGTTTGCCTAGGTTGTAAATTTGAATGGAATGTGCCAGGAGAACCCCCCATAAGTTTATGTCTCATTACTCCTAGTTGGTTGTTTTAATTTTTTCAATTGGGGTAATGGTTAGAATGTTGCTTGTCCAAGGTGTACATACTCTGGTTCATCTACATATTCTATATACCTATTTATGTAGAGATCCTCTTCCCGTGTAAATTGTTACACAGTGTTCCGTAAACCTTCCTTGCTATATGGTCGGTCTTTTTGATATGTGTATATAATATGTATTTGTATACATATGGTAACGCTAATCTTCATGTATCCATTCCCCCCACCTTTCCTTGTAGATAAGCATAGTTTTTTTTAATAAGTCTGTGATTGACTTTCTCAGTGGAAATATGTTCATTTGTGTCAGTTATTAGAGAACGCGTATAAGTGATATCATAGGATATAGGACTTTTGCTTTCCGACTTACCTCATGTTCTGTGATTATCTCCAAGATCATCTATGGTGTCTCAAAGAGCAGTGTTTCATTGTTTTCCATGGCTAGTATTCATTGTGTACATGGGCCGCTTCTTCTTTTTCCTTTCATCTGTTGATGGACATGTTGGTTGCTTCACTGTCTTGTCTATTGTGAATAAGGCTGCAGTGCAGCTTTTGCAGCCCGGGTCTTCTTCATTCTGGTCTTCTCAGGTGAGAGGCCCATTGGTGCGCCTGCTGGATTGAATGGTACCTCAATTTTTCCTTTTCAATGCAGCTCCTTTCTGTTCTCATTATTAGCGTTTAACCCTTTTACATCTCACCAGCAGCTAGAGGGTACACAGTTCTCTAAAACCTCTTCAGCGTTGATTGTTTGTAGACTTTTTGCCAATGGTCAGTCGACGGGTGTGAGTTGAAAACTTTTTGTAGATTAGATTGCATGAGTCTAATACTTCCTGAGGTTGAGCTTTTATCCATTTTCCTTTCTTTAAAAAGAGAGTGAGTACAACTTACCTCTTCATACTAGCTTCGTGAACATTTTGCCTGTTTTGAATTTTTTTTATCCATTCCCTACCTCAGCACAATTTTGAGGGCAGGTGTCCTTTACAGCCCTGAGTCCTTGTGAATGGTAAGTGACCATTAGCTGTGGGTTAAAAGCTGCTGTTGCGGGAATCGGCCACAAGGCGGCAGCATTTCTCCTTTACCAAATCTGGTTACTAGGGCAACAGAGCCTTACTGGAAGTGGTGTTCTAGGTTGTAAATTAGAATGGAATGTGTGAGGAAAAATCCCTTTAAGTTTATGTCTCATTACTTCTTGTTGGTATTTTGAACTTAATTTTTATTTTTTATCACAGCAAACTTGATTACAATGTTTTGTTTGTTCTAGGTGTGCAAGATGTGGTTCTTTCACACATATACATATATCTATTTTTCTTCGGATCCTTTTCCCATGTAGGTTACGACACAATGTTGAGTAGTCTTCTCTTGGTATTGCGTAGGTCTTTGGTGATTATATATTTCACATGTGTTTGTATCTCTCTGTTAACCTCAATATGGTAATGTATTCAATCCTCACACCTTTCCATTTGGTGAACCATAAGTTTTTTTAATGAATCTATGATAGTGTTTCTCTGTGGAAATACCTTTGTTTGTATCATTTTTTAGGTAACACCTATATGTGATATGATAGGATATGTGTCTTTCGCTTTCTCACTTACACCAAGTTGCGTGATTACTTCTAGACTCATCTATGGTGCTGCAAATGGCATTGTTTCATTTTTTCACTAGCTCATATTCCATCTGTACATGTAGCAGTTCTTCATTGTCCACCCATCTGTCGTTGGACTTTTTGGTTACTTCCATATCTTGGCGATTGTTATACTATGCAATGCAGATTTGCGTACCTGTGTCCTTCCAGTTCTGTCTTCTTAGGTTATAGGTCCAGGAATAGGTCTGCTGGATCATATGGTAGCTCAATGTTTACCTTTTAAAGGCACCTCTATTCTGTTCTCTTTAGTGGCTCTTTCCAGGTTACGTCCCACTTAAAGTGGAGGGTATGCATTTCTTCCCAGCACCTTCAGCATTTATTCTTTGTAGTTTTTGCTGATGGTTATTCTGAGTGGTGTGAGCTGATACCTCTTTGTGGTTGAATTTGCATGTGTCTCATAATGCGTTGAAATTGAGCTGTAAGACATGTCCTTTTTATTTTTCCAGCTGTGATGAGAGCTTATTTCTTCAAAGTGTTTTCTTAAAGTATGTGTCACCATTTGAAATATTTTGGCCATTATCTCCCTCAAGACATTTTGAGGTCAGGTTTCATTTACAGCCCTGCAGTACTTGTTCATATGAAGTGACCATTAGCTCAGGCTTTAAACCTGCTTTTGCAGGTAACGGCCAGAGAGCGACAGCCTTTCTACGTTCCCCTTGCTGGTACTAGGGAAACAGACCTACCGGCCAGTGTTGTTTTTCGGTTATAAATTAGAGTGCAATGTGCCCGGATAAACCCACAAATGTTGATGTCTCCTTGCTTTTGTTTGTTTTTAAATTTAATTTATATTTATTATTAGAGTAATATTCCATTGTGTACGTGGACCACTTCTTCTTGGTGCATTCCTCGGTTGATGGACATTTTCATTTCTTCCAAGCACTGCCTATGGTAAATATTGCTGGCATACAGGTTTCCCAGCCTGTGACTTTTTGATTCTCATTTTCTCAGGTGATAGGCCAAGCAGTGGTTGTGATTGATGGACTGGTAGTTCATTGTTTCCCTTTTCAAAGCACCTACATTGTGTTTTCATTAGTGGCTCTTTACATGCCCCCCCTTACAACCGAGGGTACGCATTTCTCCACACTCCCTTCACCGTTTACTTTTTGCAGCATTTTTCCTAATGGCCATTCTGACTGCTGTGAGCTGATAGGGTTTTGTAATATGGGTATGCATGTCATGAAAATTTTTAAAATTCATCATATTCCTATGCCTTTTTCTTTTCTCTTAAAAGAAAAAACCGTGAGTACAATATAGCTCTTGAAATTGTCTTCTTCGAAGGTTGCCCTCTTCTGAATTTTTTGGTCGATTTTTGACCCCAGAAATTTTCTGGAGGCCAGGCGCAATTTACAGAACTGCAAGTTGGTGAAAATTTAGTGACGTTTTGCAGTGAGTTCAAAGCTGCTGTTGTGGGAAACGTCCACAAGGAGGTAGCATTTCTCCATTCCCCAATCTGGGTTCTAGGGCAGCAGAGCCTTTCTGGAAGTCATTGTCCAGGTTGTAAATTAGAATGGAATTTGCCTGGAGAAATCCCCATAAGTTTATGTCTCATTACTTCTTCTTGGTTTTTAAAATTTTTTAAATCTGGGTAAAGTTTAGAATATTGTTTGTCCTAGGTGTACACAATCTAGTTCATTTGGACATTATGTATGTCTATTAATGTACAGATCCTCTTCCCATATAAAATATTACAGTGTTCCATCGACCTCCCTTGCTATATGTTCGATCTTTTTGATACATGTATATAATATGTATTTGAATATGTATAGTAACACTAATCTTCATTTCTCAATTTCCCCCCTCCTTTCCTTTTTGATGAGCATAGTTTGTTTTCTACGCCTGTGAGTGTCTTTCTCTTTGGAAATATGTTCATCTGTGTCAGTTATTAGATAATGCCATAAGTGATAATATAAGATATAGGTCTTTTGCTTTCCGACCTCCTTCATGTTTTGTGATTATCTCCAGGCTCATCTATGGTGCCTCAAAGAGCAGTGCTTCAATGTTTTCCATGGCTAATATTCCATTGTGTACATGGACCACTTCTTCTTGGTGCATTCCTCTGTTGATGGACATTTTCGTTGCTTCCAAGTGTTGCCTATGGTAAATATTGCTGGAGTGCAGGATTGCCAGCCTGCGATTTTTGATTTTCATTTTCTCAGGTGATAGACCCAGCAGTGGGTATGATTGATTGACTGGTATGGTAGCTCAACGTTTACCTTTTCAAGGCACCTCAATTGTGCTTTCATTAGTGGCTCTTACCACGTCCCCCTTAGAATCGAGGGTACGCATTTCTCCACAATCACGTCAGCATTTCTTGTTTGCAGCATTTTTGTTGATGGCCATTCTGACTGGTGTGAGCTGATAGGTTTTTGTAATTTGGGTTTACATGTCTGTAAAAATTCCTACAATTCATCATTTTTCCACGCCTTTTTCTTTTCTGTTAAAAGAAAAAAGAAAAAAAAGTGTGAGTATAATATACCTCTTCAAATTTTCTTTTTGGAAGGTTGCACTCTAGAATATTTTGGTCGATTTTCGACCTCAGTATTTTTTGGGTGCAGGTGTCATTTACAGACCTGCAATTGGTGAATATTTAGCGACCTTTTGCAGTGGGTTTAAAGCTGCTGTTGTGGGAAATGGCCACAAGGATGCAGCATTTCTCCATTCCCAAATCTGGGTACTAGGGCAGCAGAGCCGTTCTGGAAGTCGTTTGCCTAGGTTGTAAATTTGAATGGAATGTGCCAGGAGAACCCCCCATAAGTTTATGTCTCATTACTCCTAGTTGGTTGTTTTAATTTTTTCAATTGGGGTAATGGTTAGAATGTTGCTTGTCCAAGGTGTACATACTCTGGTTCATCTACATATTCTATATACCTATTTATGTAGAGATCCTCTTCCCGTGTAAATTGTTACACAGTGTTCCGTAAACCTTCCTTGCTATATGGTCGGTCTTTTTTGATATATGTATATAATATGTATTTGTATACATATGGTAACGCTAATCTTCATGTATCCATTCCCCCCACCTTTCCTTGTAGATAAGCATAGTTTTTTTAATAAGTCTGTGATTGACTTTCTCAGTGGAAATATGTTCATTTGTGTCAGTTATTAGAGAACGCGTATAAGTGATATCATAGGATATAGGACTTTTGCTTTCCGACTTACCTCATGTTCTGTGATTATCTCCAAGATCATCTATGGTGTCTCAAAGAGCAGTGTTTCATTGTTTTCCATGGCTAGTATTCATTGTGTACATGGGCCGCTTCTTCTTTTTCCTTTCATCTGTTGATGGACATGTTGGTTGCTTCACTGTCTTGTCTATTGTGAATAAGGCTGCAGTGCAGCTTTTGCAGCCCGGGTCTTCTTCATTCTGGTCTTCTCAGGTGAGAGGCCCATTGGTGCGCCTGCTGGATTGAATGGTACCTCAATTTTTCCTTTTCAACGCAGCTCCTTTCTGTTCTCATTATTAGCGTTTAACCCTTTTACATCTCACCAGCAGCTAGAGGGTACACAGTTCTCTAAAACCTCTTCAGCGTTGATTGTTTGTAGACTTTTTGCCAATGGTCAGTCGACGGGTGTGAGTTGAAAACTTTTTGTAGATTAGATTGCATGAGTCTAATACTTCCTGAGGTTGAGCTTTTATCCATTTTCCTTTCTTTAAAAAGAGAGTGAGTACAACTTACCTCTTCATACTAGCTTCGTGAACATTTTGCCTGTTTTGAATTTTTTTTATCCATTCCCTACCTCAGCACAATTTTGAGGGCAGGTGTCCTTTACAGCCCTGAGTCCTTGTGAATGGTAAGTGACCATTAGCTGTGGGTTAAAAGCTGCTGTTGCGGGAATCGGCCACAAGGCGGCAGCATTTCTCCTTTACCAAATCTGGTTACTAGGGCAACAGAGCCTTACTGGAAGTGGTGTTCTAGGTTGTAAATTAGAATGGAATGTGCGAGGAAAAAGCCCTTTAAGTTTATGTCTCATTACTTCTTGTTGGTATCTTTAACTTAATTTTTATTTTTTATCACAGCAAACTTGATTACAATGTTTTGTTTGTTCTAGGTGTGCAAGATGTGGTTCTTTCACACATATACATATATCTATTTTTCTTCGGATCCTTTTCCCATGTAGGTTACGACACAATGTTGAGTAGTCTTCTCTTGGTATTGCGTAGGTCTTTGGTGATTATATATTTCACATATGTTTGTATCACTCTGTTAACCTCAATACGGTAATGTATCCAATCCTCACATCTTTCCATTTGGTGAACCATAAGTTTTTTTAATGAATCTATGATAGTGTTTCTCTGTGGAAATACCTTTGTTTGTATCATTTTTTAGGTAACACCTATATGTGATATGATAGGATATGTGTCTTTCGCTTTCTCACTTACACCAAGTTGCGTGATTACTTCTAGACTCATCTATGGTGCTGCAAATGGCATTGTTTCATTTTTTCACTAGCTCATATTCCATCTGTACATGTAGCAGTTCTTCATTGTCCACCCATCTGTCGTTGGACTTTTTGGTTACTTCCATATCTTGGCGATTGTTATACTATGCAATGCAGATTTGCGTACCTGTGTCCTTCCAATTCTGTCTTCTTAGGTTATAGGTCCAGGAATAGGTCTGCTGGATCATATGGTAGCTCAATGTTTACCTTTTAAAGGCACCTCTATTCTGTTCTCTTTAGTGGCTCTTTCCAGGTTACGTCCCACTTAAAGCGGAGGGTATGCATTTCTTCCCAGCACCTTCAGCATTTATTCTTTGTAGTTTTTGCTGATGGTTATTCTGAGTGGTGTGAGCTGATACCTCTTTGTGGTTGAATTTGCATGTGTCTCATAATGCGTTGAAATTGAGCTGTAAGACATGTCCTTTTTATTTTTCCAGCTGTGATGAGAGCTTATTTCTTCAAAGTGTTTTCTTAAAGTATGTGTCACCATTTGAAATATTTTGGCCATTATCTCCCTCAAGACATTTTGAGGGCAGGTTTCATTTACAGCCCTGCAGTACTTGTTCATATGAAGTGACCATTAGCTCAGGCTTTAAACCTGCTTTTGCAGGTAACGGCCAGAGAGCGACAGCCTTTCTACGTTCCCCTTGCTGGTACTAGGGAAACAGACCTACCGGCCAGTGGTGTGTTTCGGTTATAAATTAGAGTGCAATGTGCCCGGATAAACCCACAAATGTTGATGTCTCCTTGCTTTTGTTTGTTTTTAAATTTAATTTATATTTATTATTAGAGTAATATTCCATTGTGTACGTGGACCACTTCTTCTTGGTGCATTCCTCGGTTGATGGACATTTTCATTTCTTCCAAGCGCTGGCTATGGTAAATATTGCTGGCATACAGGTTTCCCAGCCTGTGACTTTTTGATTCTCATTTTCTCAGGTGATAGGCCAAGCAGTGGTTGTGATTGATGGACTGGTAGTTCAATGTTTCCCTTTTCAAAGCACCTACATTGTGTTTTCATTAGTGGCTCTTTACATGCCCCCCCCTTACAACCGAGGGTACGCATTTCTCCACACTCCCTTCACCGTTTATTTTTTGCAGCATTTTTCCTAATGGCCATTCTGACTGCTGTGAGCTGATAGGGTTTTGTAATATGGGTATGCATGTCATGAAAATTTTTAAAATTCATCATATTCCTATGCCTTTTTCTTTTCTCTTAAAAGAAAAAACCGTGAGTACAATACAGCTCTTGAAATTGTCTTCTTCGAAGGTTGCCCTCTTCTGAATTTTTTGGTCGATTTTTGACCCCAGAAATTTTCTGGAGGCCAGGCGCAATTTACAGAACTGCAAGTTGGTGAAAATTTAGTGACGTTTTGCAGTGAGTTCAAAGCTGCTGTTGTGGGAAACGTCCCCAAGGAGGTAGCATTTCTCCATTCCCCAATCTGGGTTCTAGGGCAGCAGAGCCTTTCTGGAAGTCATTGTCCAGGTTGTAAATTAGAATGGAATTTGCCTGGAGAAATCCCCATAAGTTTATGTCTCATTACTTCTTCTTGGTTTTTAAAATTTTTTAAATCTGGGTAAAGTTTAGAATATTGTTTGTCCTAGGTGTACACAATCTAGTTCATTTGGACATTATGTATGTCTATTAATGTACAGATCCTCTTCCCATATAAAATATTACAGTGTTCCGTCGACCTCCCTTGCTATATGTTCGATCTTTTTGATACATGTATATAATATGTATTTGAATATGTATAGTAACACTAATCTTCATTTCTCAATTTCCCCCCTCCTTTCCTTTTAGATGAGCATAGTTTGTTTTCTACGCCTGTGAGTGTCTTTCTCTTTGGAAATATGTTCATCTGTGTCAGTTATTAGATAATGCCATAAGTGATAATATAAGATATAGGTCTTTTGCTTTCCGACCTCCTTCATGTTTTGTGATTATCTCCAGGCTCATCTATGGTGCCTCAAAGAGCAGTGTTTCAATGTTTTCCATGGCTAATATTCCATTGTGTACATGGACCACTTCTTCTTGGTGCATTCCTCTGTTGATGGACATTTTCGTTGCTTCCAAGTGTTGCCTATGGTAAATATTGCTGGAGTGCAGGATTGCCAGCCTGCGATTTTTGATTTTCATTTTCTCAGGTGATAGACCCAGCAGTGGGTATGATTGATTGACTGGTATGGTAGCTCAACGTTTACCTTTCCAAGGCACCTCAATTGTGCTTTCATTAGTGGCTCTTACCACGTCCCCCTTAGAATCGAGGGTACGCATTTCTCCACAATCACGTCAGCATTTCTTGTTTGCAGCATTTTTGTTGATGGCCATTCTGACTGGTGTGAGCTGATAGGTTTTTGTAATTTGGGTTTACATGTCTGTAAAAATTCCTACAATTCATCATTTTTCCACGCCTTTTTCTTTTCTGTTAAAAGAAAAAAGAAAAAAAAGTGTGAGTATAATATACCTCTTCAAATTTTCTTTTTGGAAGGTTGCACTCTAGAATATTTTGGTCGATTTTCGACCTCAGTATTTTTTGGGTGCAGGTGTCATTTACAGACCTGCAATTGGTGAATATTTAGCGACCTTTTGCAGTGGGTTTAAAGCTGCTGTTGTGGGAAATGGCCACAAGGATGCAGCATTTCTCCATTCCCAAATCTGGGTACTAGGGCAGCAGAGCCGTTCTGGAAGTCGTTTGCCTAGGTTGTAAATTTGAATGGAATGTGCCAGGAGAACCCCCCATAAGTTTATGTCTCATTACTCCTAGTTGGTTGTTTTAATTTTTTCAATTGGGGTAATGGTTAGAATGTTGCTTGTCCAAGGTGTACATACTCTGGTTCATCTACATATTCTATATACCTATTTATGTAGAGATCCTCTTCCCGTGTAAATTATTACACAGTGTTCCGTAAACCTTCCTTGCTATATGGTCGGTCTTTTTGATATGTGTATATAATATGTATTTGTATACATATGGTAACGCTAATCTTCATGTATCCATTCCCCCCACCTTTCCTTGTAGATAAGCATAGTTTTTTTTAATAAGTCTGTGATTGACTTTCTCAGTGGAAATATGTTCATTTGTGTCAGTTATTAGAGAACGCGTATAAGTGATATCATAGGATATAGGACTTTTGCTTTCCGACTTACCTCATGTTCTGTGATTATCTCCAAGATCATCTATGGTGTCTCAAAGAGCAGTGTTTCATTGTTTTCCATGGCTAGTATTCATTGTGTACATGGGCCGCTTCTTCTTTTTCCTTTCATCTGTTGATGGACATGTTGGTTGCTTCACTGTCTTGTCTATTGTGAATAAGGCTGCAGTGCAGCTTTTGCAGCCCGGGTCTTCTTCATTCTGGTCTTCTCAGGTGAGAGGCCCATTGGTGCGCCTGCTGGATTGAATGGTACCTCAATTTTTCCTTTTCAATGCAGCTCCTTTCTGTTCTCATTATTAGCGTTTAACCCTTTTACATCTCACCAGCAGCTAGAGGGTACACAGTTCTCTAAAACCTCTTCAGCGTTGATTGTTTGTAGACTTTTTGCCAATGGTCAGTCGACGGGTGTGAGTTGAAAACTTTTTGTAGATTAGATTGCATGAGTCTAATACTTCCTGAGGTTGAGCTTTTATCCATTTTCCTTTCTTTAAAAAGAGAGTGAGTACAACTTACCTCTTCATACTAGCTTCGTGAACATTTTGCCTGTTTTGAATTTTTTTTATCCATTCCCTACCTCAGCACAATTTTGAGGGCAGGTGTCCTTTACAGCCCTGAGTCCTTGTGAATGGTAAGTGACCATTAGCTGTGGGTTAAAAGCTGCTGTTGCGGGAATCGGCCACAAGGCGGCAGCATTTCTCCTTTACCAAATCTGGTTACTAGAGCAACAGAGCCTTACTGGAAGTGGTGTTCCATGTTGTAAATTAGAATGGAATGTGTGAGGAAAAATCCCTTTAAGTTTATGTCTCATTACTTCTTGTTGGTATTTTGAACTTAATTTTTATTTTTTATCACAGCAAACTTGATTACAATGTTTTGTTTGTTCTAGGTGTGCAAGATGTGGTTCTTTCACACATATACATATATCTATTTTTCTTCGGATCCTTTTCCCATGTAGGTTACGACACAATGTTGAGTAGTCTTCTCTTGGTATTGCGTAGGTCTTTGGTGATTATATATTTCACATGTGTTTGTATCTCTCTGTTAACCTCAATATGGTAATGTATTCAATCCTCACACCTTTCCATTTGGTGAACCATAAGTTTTTTTAATGAATCTATGATAGTGTTTCTCTGTGGAAATACCTTTGTTTGTATCATTTTTTAGGTAACACCTATATGTGATATGATAGGATATGTGTCTTTCGCTTTCTCACTTACACCAAGTTGCGTGATTACTTCTAGACTCATCTATGGTGCTGCAAATGGCATTGTTTCATTTTTTCACTAGCTCATATTCCATCTGTACATGTAGCAGTTCTTCATTGTCCACCCATCTGTCGTTGGACTTTTTGGTTACTTCCATATCTTGGCGATTGTTATACTATGCAATGCAGATTTGCGTACCTGTGTCCTTCCAGTTCTGTCTTCTTAGGTTATAGGTCCAGGAATAGGTCTGCTGGATCATATGGTAGCTCAATGTTTACCTTTTAAAGGCACCTCTATTCTGTTCTCTTTAGTGGCTCTTTCCAGGTTACGTCCCACTTAAAGTGGAGGGTATGCATTTCTTCCCAGCACCTTCAGCATTTATTCTTTGTAGTTTTTGCTGATGGTTATTCTGAGTGGTGTGAGCTGATACCTCTTTGTGGTTGAATTTGCATGTGTCTCATAATGCGTTGAAATTGAGCTGTAAGACATGTCCTTTTTATTTTTCCAGCTGTGATGAGAGCTTATTTCTTCAAAGTGTTTTCTTAAAGTATGTGTCACCATTTGAAATATTTTGGCCATTATCTCCCTCAAGACATTTTGAGGGCAGGTTTCATTCACAGCCCTGCAGTACTTGTTCATATGAAGTGACCATTAGCTCAGGCTTTAAACCTGCTTTTGCAGGTAACGGCCAGAGAGCGACAGCCTTTCTACGTTCCCCTTGCTGGTACTAGGGAAACAGACCTACCGGCCAGTGGTGTGTTTCGGTTATAAATTAGAGTGCAATGTGCCCGGATAAACCCACAAATGTTGATGTCTCCTTGCTTTTGTTTGTTTTTAAATTTAATTTATATTTATTATTAGAGTAATATTCCATTGTGTACGTGGACCACTTCTTCTTGGTGCATTCCTCGGTTGATGGACATTTTCATTTCTTCCAAGCGCTGGCTATGGTAAATATTGCTGGCATACAGGTTTCCCAGCCTGTGACTTTTTGATTCTCATTTTCTCAGGTGATAGGCCAAGCAGTGGTTGTGATTGATGGACTGGTAGTTCAATGTTTCCCTTTTCAAAGCACCTACATTGTGTTTTCATTAGTGGCTCTTTACATGCCCCCCCCTTACAACCGAGGGTACGCATTTCTCCACACTCCCTTCACCGTTTATTTTTTGCAGCATTTTTCCTAATGGCCATTCTGACTGCTGTGAGCTGATAGGGTTTTGTAATATGGGTATGCATGTCATGAAAATTTTTAAAATTCATCATATTCCTATGCCTTTTTCTTTTCTCTTAAAAGAAAAAACCGTGAGTACAATACAGCTCTTGAAATTGTCTTCTTCGAAGGTTGCCCTCTTCTGAATTTTTTGGTCGATTTTTGACCCCAGAAATTTTCTGGAGGCCAGGCGCAATTTACAGAACTGCAAGTTGGTGAAAATTTAGTGACGTTTTGCAGTGAGTTCAAAGCTGCTGTTGTGGGAAACGTCCACAAGGAGGTAGCATTTCTCCATTCCCCAGTCCTGGTTCTAGGGCAGCAGAGCCTTTCTGGAAGTCATTGTCCAGGTTGTAAATTAGAATGGAATTTGCCTGGAGAAATCCCCATAAGTTTATGTCTCATTACTTCTTCTTGGTTTTTAAAATTTTTTAAATCTGGGTAAAGTTTAGAATATTGTTTGTCCTAGGTGTACACAATCTAGTTCATTTGGACATTATGTATGTCTATTAATGTACAGATCCTCTTCCCATATAAAATATTACAGTGTTCCGTCGACCTCCCTTGCTATATGTTCGATCTTTTTGATACATGTATATAATATGTATTTGAATATGTATAGTAACACTAATCTTCATTTCTCAATTTCCCCCCTCCTTTCCTTTTTGATGAGCATAGTTTGTTTTCTACGCCTGTGAGTGTCTTTCTCTTTGGAAATATGTTCATCTGTGTCAGTTATTAGATAATGCCATAAGTGATAATATAAGATATAGGTCTTTTGCTTTCCGACCTCCTTCATGTTTTGTGATTATCTCCAGGCTCATCTATGGTGCCTCAAAGAGCAGTGTTTCAATGTTTTCCATGGCTAATATTCCATTGTGTACATGGACCACTTCTTCTTGGTGCATTCCTCTGTTGATGGACATTTTCGTTGCTTCCAAGTGTTGCCTATGGTAAATATTGCTGGAGTGCAGGATTGCCAGCCTGCGATTTTTGATTTTCATTTTCTCAGGTGATAGACCCAGCAGTGGGTATGATTGATTGACTGGTATGGTAGCTCAACGTTTACCTTTTCAAGGCACCTCAATTGTGCTTTCATTAGTGGCTCTTACCACGTCCCCCTTAGAATCGAGGGTACGCATTTCTCCACAATCACGTCAGCATTTCTTGTTTGCAGCATTTTTGTTGATGGCCATTCTGACTGGTGTGAGCTGATAGGTTTTTGTAATTTGGGTTTACATGTCTGTAAAAATTCCTACAATTCATCATTTTTCCACGCCTTTTTCTTTTCTGTTAAAAGAAAAAAGAAAAAAAAGTGTGAGTATAATATACCTCTTCAAATTTTCTTTTTGGAAGGTTGCACTCTAGAATATTTTGGTCGATTTTCGACCTCAGTATTTTTTGGGTGCAGGTGTCATTTACAGACCTGCAATTGGTGAATATTTAGCGACCTTTTGCAGTGGGTTTAAAGCTGCTGTTGTGGGAAATGGCCACAAGGATGCAGCATTTCTCCATTCCCAAATCTGGGTACTAGGGCAGCAGAGCCGTTCTGGAAGTCGTTTGCCTAGGTTGTAAATTTGAATGGAATGTGCCAGGAGAACCCCCCATAAGTTTATGTCTCATTACTCCTAGTTGGTTGTTTTAATTTTTTCAATTGGGGTAATGGTTAGAATGTTGCTTGTCCAAGGTGTACATACTCTGGTTCATCTACATATTCTATATACCTATTTATGTAGAGATCCTCTTCCCGTGTAAATTATTACACAGTGTTCCGTAAACCTTCCTTGCTATATGGTCGGTCTTTTTGATATGTGTATATAATATGTATTTGTATACATATGGTAACGCTAATCTTCATGTATCCATTCCCCCCACCTTTCCTTGTAGATAAGCATAGTTTTTTTTAATAAGTCTGTGATTGACTTTCTCAGTGGAAATATGTTCATTTGTGTCAGTTATTAGAGAACGCGTATAAGTGATATCATAGGATATAGGACTTTTGCTTTCCGACTTACCTCATGTTCTGTGATTATCTCCAAGATCATCTATGGTGTCTCAAAGAGCAGTGTTTCATTGTTTTCCATGGCTAGTATTCATTGTGTACATGGGCCGCTTCTTCTTTTTCCTTTCATCTGTTGATGGACATGTTGGTTGCTTCACTGTCTTGTCTATTGTGAATAAGGCTGCAGTGCAGCTTTTGCAGCCCGGGTCTTCTTCATTCTGGTCTTCTCAGGTGAGAGGCCCATTGGTGCGCCTGCTGGATTGAATGGTACCTCAATTTTTCCTTTTCAATGCAGCTCCTTTCTGTTCTCATTATTAGCGTTTAACCCTTTTACATCTCACCAGCAGCTAGAGGGTACACAGTTCTCTAAAACCTCTTCAGCGTTGATTGTTTGTAGACTTTTTGCCAATGGTCAGTCGACGGGTGTGAGTTGAAAACTTTTTGTAGATTAGATTGCATGAGTCTAATACTTCCTGAGGTTGAGCTTTTATCCATTTTCCTTTCTTTAAAAAGAGAGTGAGTACAACTTACCTCTTCATACTAGCTTCGTGAACATTTTGCCTGTTTTGAATTTTTTTTATCCATTCCCTACCTCAGCACAATTTTGAGGGCAGGTGTCCTTTACAGCCCTGAGTCCTTGTGAATGGTAAGTGACCATTAGCTGTGGGTTAAAAGCTGCTGTTGCGGGAATCGGCCACAAGGCGGCAGCATTTCTCCTTTACCAAATCTGGTTACTAGAGCAACAGAGCCTTACTGGAAGTGGTGTTCCATGTTGTAAATTAGAATGGAATGTGTGAGGAAAAATCCCTTTAAGTTTATGTCTCATTACTTCTTGTTGGTATTTTGAACTTAATTTTTATTTTTTATCACAGCAAACTTGATTACAATGTTTTGTTTGTTCTAGGTGTGCAAGATGTGGTTCTTTCACACATATACATATATCTATTTTTCTTCGGATCCTTTTCCCATGTAGGTTACGACACAATGTTGAGTAGTCTTCTCTTGGTATTGCGTAGGTCTTTGGTGATTATATATTTCACATGTGTTTGTATCTCTCTGTTAACCTCAATATGGTAATGTATTCAATCCTCACACCTTTCCATTTGGTGAACCATAAGTTTTTTTAATGAATCTATGATAGTGTTTCTCTGTGGAAATACCTTTGTTTGTATCATTTTTTAGGTAACACCTATATGTGATATGATAGGATATGTGTCTTTCGCTTTCTCACTTACACCAAGTTGCGTGATTACTTCTAGACTCATCTATGGTGCTGCAAATGGCATTGTTTCATTTTTTCACTAGCTCATATTCCATCTGTACATGTAGCAGTTCTTCATTGTCCACCCATCTGTCGTTGGACTTTTTGGTTACTTCCATATCTTGGCGATTGTTATACTATGCAATGCAGATTTGCGTACCTGTGTCCTTCCAGTTCTGTCTTCTTAGGTTATAGGTCCAGGAATAGGTCTGCTGGATCATATGGTAGCTCAATGTTTACCTTTTAAAGGCACCTCTATTCTGTTCTCTTTAGTGGCTCTTTCCAGGTTACGTCCCACTTAAAGTGGAGGGTATGCATTTCTTCCCAGCACCTTCAGCATTTATTCTTTGTAGTTTTTGCTGATGGTTATTCTGAGTGGTGTGAGCTGATACCTCTTTGTGGTTGAATTTGCATGTGTCTCATAATGCGTTGAAATTGAGCTGTAAGACATGTCCTTTTTATTTTTCCAGCTGTGATGAGAGCTTATTTCTTCAAAGTGTTTTCTTAAAGTATGTGTCACCATTTGAAATATTTTGGCCATTATCTCCCTCAAGACATTTTGAGGGCAGGTTTCATTTACAGCCCTGCAGTACTTGTTCATATGAAGTGACCATTAGCTCAGGCTTTAAACCTGCTTTTGCAGGTAACGGCCAGAGAGCGACAGCCTTTCTACGTTCCCCTTGCTGGTACTAGGGAAACAGACCTACCGGCCAGTGTTGTTTTTCGGTTATAAATTAGAGTGCAATGTGCCCGGATAAACCCACAAATGTTGATGTCTCCTTGCTTTTGTTTGTTTTTAAATTTAATTTATATTTATTATTAGAGTAATATTCCATTGTGTACGTGGACCACTTCTTCTTGGTGCATTCCTCGGTTGATGGACATTTTCATTTCTTCCAAGCGCTGGCTATGGTAAATATTGCTGGCATACAGGTTTCCCAGCCTGTGACTTTTTGATTCTCATTTTCTCAGGTGATAGGCCAAGCAGTGGTTGTGATTGATGGACTGGTAGTTCAATGTTTCCCTTTTCAAAGCACCTACATTGTGTTTTCATTAGTGGCTCTTTACATGCCCCCCCCTTACAACCGAGGGTACGCATTTCTCCACACTCCCTTCACCGTTTATTTTTTGCAGCATTTTTCCTAATGGCCATTCTGACTGCTGTGAGCTGATAGGGTTTTGTAATATGGGTATGCATGTCATGAAAATTTTTAAAATTCATCATATTCCTATGCCTTTTTCTTTTCTCTTAAAAGAAAAAACCGTGAGTACAATACAGCTCTTGAAATTGTCTTCTTCGAAGGTTGCCCTCTTCTGAATTTTTTGGTCGATTTTTGACCCCAGAAATTTTCTGGAGGCCAGGCGCAATTTACAGAACTGCAAGTTGGTGAAAATTTAGTGACGTTTTGCAGTGAGTTCAAAGCTGCTGTTGTGGGAAACGTCCACAAGGAGGTAGCATTTCTCCATTCCCCAATCTGGGTTCTAGGGCAGCAGAGCCTTTCTGGAAGTCATTGTCCAGGTTGTAAATTAGAATGGAATTTGCCTGGAGAAATCCCCATAAGTTTATGTCTCATTACTTCTTCTTGGTTTTTAAAATTTTTTAAATCTGGGTAAAGTTTAGAATATTGTTTGTCCTAGGTGTACACAATCTAGTTCATTTGGACATTATGTATGTCTATTAATGTACAGATCCTCTTCCCATATAAAATATTACAGTGTTCCGTCGACCTCCCTTGCTATATGTTCGATCTTTTTGATACATGTATATAATATGTATTTGAATATGTATAGTAACACTAATCTTCATTTCTCAATTTCCCCCCTCCTTTCCTTTTAGATGAGCATAGTTTGTTTTCTACGCCTGTGAGTGTCTTTCTCTTTGGAAATATGTTCATCTGTGTCAGTTATTAGATAATGCCATAAGTGATAATATAAGATATAGGTCTTTTGCTTTCCGACCTCCTTCATGTTTTGTGATTATCTCCAGGCTCATCTATGGTGCCTCAAAGAGCAGTGCTTCAATGTTTTCCATGGCTAATATTCCATTGTGTACATGGACCACTTCTTCTTGGTGCATTCCTCTGTTGATGGACATTTTCGTTGCTTCCAAGTGTTGCCTATGGTAAATATTGCTGGAGTGCAGGATTGCCAGCCTGCGATTTTTGATTTTCATTTTCTCAGGTGATAGACCCAGCAGTGGGTATGATTGATTGACTGGTATGGTAGCTCAACGTTTACCTTTTCAAGGCACCTCAATTGTGCTTTCATTAGTGGCTCTTACCACGTCCCCCTTAGAATCGAGGGTACGCATTTCTCCACAATCACGTCAGCATTTCTTGTTTGCAGCATTTTTGTTGATGGCCATTCTGACTGGTGTGAGCTGATAGGTTTTTGTAATTTGGGTTTACATGTCTGTAAAAATTCCTACAATTCATCATTTTTCCACGCCTTTTTCTTTTCTGTTAAAAGAAAAAAGAAAAAAAAGTGTGAGTATAATATACCTCTTCAAATTTTCTTTTTGGAAGGTTGCACTCTAGAATATTTTGGTCGATTTTCGACCTCAGTATTTTTTGGGTGCAGGTGTCATTTACAGACCTGCAATTGGTGAATATTTAGCGACCTTTTGCAGTGGGTTTAAAGCTGCTGTTGTGGGAAATGGCCACAAGGATGCAGCATTTCTCCATTCCCAAATCTGGGTACTAGGGCAGCAGAGCCGTTCTGGAAGTCGTTTGCCTAGGTTGTAAATTTGAATGGAATGTGCCAGGAGAACCCCCCATAAGTTTATGTCTCATTACTCCTAGTTGGTTGTTTTAATTTTTTCAATTGGGGTAATGGTTAGAATGTTGCTTGTCCAAGGTGTACATACTCTGGTTCATCTACATATTCTATATACCTATTTATGTAGAGATCCTCTTCCCGTGTAAATTATTACACAGTGTTCCGTAAACCTTCCTTGCTATATGGTCGGTCTTTTTGATATGTGTATATAATATGTATTTGTATACATATGGTAACGCTAATCTTCATGTATCCATTCCCCCCACCTTTCCTTGTAGATAAGCATAGTTTTTTTTAATAAGTCTGTGATTGACTTTCTCAGTGGAAATATGTTCATTTGTGTCAGTTATTAGAGAACGCGTATAAGTGATATCATAGGATATAGGACTTTTGCTTTCCGACTTACCTCATGTTCTGTGATTATCTCCAAGATCATCTATGGTGTCTCAAAGAGCAGTGTTTCATTGTTTTCCATGGCTAGTATTCATTGTGTACATGGGCCGCTTCTTCTTTTTCCTTTCATCTGTTGATGGACATGTTGGTTGCTTCACTGTCTTGTCTATTGTGAATAAGGCTGCAGTGCAGCTTTTGCAGCCCGGGTCTTCTTCATTCTGGTCTTCTCAGGTGAGAGGCCCATTGGTGCGCCTGCTGGATTGAATGGTACCTCAATTTTTCCTTTTCAATGCAGCTCCTTTCTGTTCTCATTATTAGCGTTTAACCCTTTTACATCTCACCAGCAGCTAGAGGGTACACAGTTCTCTAAAACCTCTTCAGCGTTGATTGTTTGTAGACTTTTTGCCAATGGTCAGTCGACGGGTGTGAGTTGAAAACTTTTTGTAGATTAGATTGCATGAGTCTAATACTTCCTGAGGTTGAGCTTTTATCCATTTTCCTTTCTTTAAAAAGAGAGTGAGTACAACTTACCTCTTCATACTAGCTTCGTGAACATTTTGCCTGTTTTGAATTTTTTTTATCCATTCCCTACCTCAGCACAATTTTGAGGGCAGGTGTCCTTTACAGCCCTGAGTCCTTGTGAATGGTAAGTGACCATTAGCTGTGGGTTAAAAGCTGCTGTTGCGGGAATCGGCCACAAGGCGGCAGCATTTCTCCTTTACCAAATCTGGTTACTAGAGCAACAGAGCCTTACTGGAAGTGGTGTTCCAGGTTGTAAATTAGAATGGAATGTGTGAGGAAAAATCCCTTTAAGTTTATGTCTCATTACTTCTTGTTGGTATTTTGAACTTAATTTTTATTTTTTATCACAGCAAACTTGATTACAATGTTTTGTTTGTTCTAGGTGTGCAAGATGTGGTTCTTTCACACATATACATATATCTATTTTTCTTCGGATCCTTTTCCCATGTAGGTTACGACACAATGTTGAGTAGTCTTCTCTTGGTATTGCGTAGGTCTTTGGTGATTATATATTTCACATGTGTTTGTATCTCTCTGTTAACCTCAATATGGTAATGTATTCAATCCTCACACCTTTCCATTTGGTGAACCATAAGTTTTTTTAATGAATCTATGATAGTGTTTCTCTGTGGAAATACCTTTGTTTGTATCATTTTTTAGGTAACACCTATATGTGATATGATAGGATATGTGTCTTTCGCTTTCTCACTTACACCAAGTTGCGTGATTACTTCTAGACTCATCTATGGTGCTGCAAATGGCATTGTTTCATTTTTTCACTAGCTCATATTCCATCTGTACATGTAGCAGTTCTTCATTGTCCACCCATCTGTCGTTGGACTTTTTGGTTACTTCCATATCTTGGCGATTGTTATACTATGCAATGCAGATTTGCGTACCTGTGTCCTTCCAGTTCTGTCTTCTTAGGTTATAGGTCCAGGAATAGGTCTGCTGGATCATATGGTAGCTCAATGTTTACCTTTTAAAGGCACCTCTATTCTGTTCTCTTTAGTGGCTCTTTCCAGGTTACGTCCCACTTAAAGTGGAGGGTATGCATTTCTTCCCAGCACCTTCAGCATTTATTCTTTGTAGTTTTTGCTGATGGTTATTCTGAGTGGTGTGAGCTGATACCTCTTTGTGGTTGAATTTGCATGTGTCTCATAATGCGTTGAAATTGAGCTGTAAGACATGTCCTTTTTATTTTTCCAGCTGTGATGAGAGCTTATTTCTTCAAAGTGTTTTCTTAAAGTATGTGTCACCATTTGAAATATTTTGGCCATTATCTCCCTCAAGACATTTTGAGGGCAGGTTTCATTTACAGCCCTGCAGTACTTGTTCATATGAAGTGACCATTAGCTCAGGCTTTAAACCTGCTTTTGCAGGTAACGGCCAGAGAGCGACAGCCTTTCTACGTTCCCCTTGCTGGTACTAGGGAAACAGACCTACCGGCCAGTGTTGTTTTTCGGTTATAAATTAGAGTGCAATGTGCCCGGATAAACCCACAAATGTTGATGTCTCCTTGCTTTTGTTTGTTTTTAAATTTAATTTATATTTATTATTAGAGTAATATTCCATTGTGTACGTGGACCACTTCTTCTTGGTGCATTCCTCGGTTGATGGACATTTTCATTTCTTCCAAGCGCTGCCTATGGTAAATATTGCTGGCATACAGGTTTCCCAGCCTGTGACTTTTTGATTCTCATTTTCTCAGGTGATAGGCCAAGCAGTGGTTGTGATTGATGGACTGGTAGTTCATTGTTTCCCTTTTCAAAGCACCTACATTGTGTTTTCATTAGTGGCTCTTTACATGCCCCCCCTTACAACCGAGGGTACGCATTTCTCCACACTCCCTTCACCGTTTACTTTTTGCAGCATTTTTCCTAATGGCCATTCTGACTGCTGTGAGCTGATAGGGTTTTGTAATATGGGTATGCATGTCATGAAAATTTTTAAAATTCATCATATTCCTATGCCTTTTTCTTTTCTCTTAAAAGAAAAAACCGTGAGTACAATATAGCTCTTGAAATTGTCTTCTTCGAAGGTTGCCCTCTTCTGAATTTTTTGGTCGATTTTTGACCCCAGAAATTTTCTGGAGGCCAGGCGCAATTTACAGAACTGCAAGTTGGTGAAAATTTAGTGACGTTTTGCAGTGAGTTCAAAGCTGCTGTTGTGGGAAACGTCCACAAGGAGGTAGCATTTCTCCATTCCCCAATCTGGGTTCTAGGGCAGCAGAGCCTTTCTGGAAGTCATTGTCCAGGTTGTAAATTAGAATGGAATTTGCCTGGAGAAATCCCCATAAGTTTATGTCTCATTACTTCTTCTTGGTTTTTAAAATTTTTTAAATCTGGGTAAAGTTTAGAATATTGTTTGTCCTAGGTGTACACAATCTAGTTCATTTGGACATTATGTATGTCTATTAATGTACAGATCCTCTTCCCATATAAAATATTACAGTGTTCCATCGACCTCCCTTGCTATATGTTCGATCTTTTTGATACATGTATATAATATGTATTTGAATATGTATAGTAACACTAATCTTCATTTCTCAATTTCCCCCCTCCTTTCCTTTTTGATGAGCATAGTTTGTTTTCTACGCCTGTGAGTGTCTTTCTCTTTGGAAATATGTTCATCTGTGTCAGTTATTAGATAATGCCATAAGTGATAATATAAGATATAGGTCTTTTGCTTTCCGACCTCCTTCATGTTTTGTGATTATCTCCAGGCTCATCTATGGTGCCTCAAAGAGCAGTGCTTCAATGTTTTCCATGGCTAATATTCCATTGTGTACATGGACCACTTCTTCTTGGTGCATTCCTCTGTTGATGGACATTTTCGTTGCTTCCAAGTGTTGCCTATGGTAAATATTGCTGGAGTGCAGGATTGCCAGCCTGCGATTTTTGATTTTCATTTTCTCAGGTGATAGACCCAGCAGTGGGTATGATTGATTGACTGGTATGGTAGCTCAACGTTTACCTTTTCAAGGCACCTCAATTGTGCTTTCATTAGTGGCTCTTACCACGTCCCCCTTAGAATCGAGGGTACGCATTTCTCCACAATCACGTCAGCATTTCTTGTTTGCAGCATTTTTGTTGATGGCCATTCTGACTGGTGTGAGCTGATAGGTTTTTGTAATTTGGGTTTACATGTCTGTAAAAATTCCTACAATTCATCATTTTTCCACGCCTTTTTCTTTTCTGTTAAAAGAAAAAAGAAAAAAAAGTGTGAGTATAATATACCTCTTCAAATTTTCTTTTTGGAAGGTTGCACTCTAGAATATTTTGGTCGATTTTCGACCTCAGTATTTTTTGGGTGCAGGTGTCATTTACAGACCTGCAATTGGTGAATATTTAGCGACCTTTTGCAGTGGGTTTAAATCTGCTGTTGTGGGAAATGGCCACAAGGATGCAGCATTTCTCCATTCCCAAATCTGGGTACTAGGGCAGCAGAGCCGTTCTGGAAGTCGTTTGCCTAGGTTGTAAATTTGAATGGAATGTGCCAGGAGAACCCCCCATAAGTTTATGTCTCATTACTCCTAGTTGGTTGTTTTAATTTTTTCAATTGGGGTAATGGTTAGAATGTTGCTTGTCCAAGGTGTACATACTCTGGTTCATCTACATATTCTATATACCTATTTATGTAGAGATCCTCTTCCCGTGTAAATTATTACACAGTGTTCCGTAAACCTTCCTTGCTATATGGTCGGTCTTTTTGATATGTGTATATAATATGTATTTGTATACATATGGTAACGCTAATCTTCATGTATCCATTCCCCCCACCTTTCCTTGTAGATAAGCATAGTTTTTTTTAATAAGTCTGTGATTGACTTTCTCAGTGGAAATATGTTCATTTGTGTCAGTTATTAGAGAACGCGTATAAGTGATATCATAGGATATAGGACTTTTGCTTTCCGACTTACCTCATGTTCTGTGATTATCTCCAAGATCATCTATGGTGTCTCAAAGAGCAGTGTTTCATTGTTTTCCATGGCTAGTATTCATTGTGTACATGGGCCGCTTCTTCTTTTTCCTTTCATCTGTTGATGGACATGTTGGTTGCTTCACTGTCTTGTCTATTGTGAATAAGGCTGCAGTGCAGCTTTTGCAGCCCGGGTCTTCTTCATTCTGGTCTTCTCAGGTGAGAGGCCCATTGGTGCGCCTGCTGGATTGAATGGTACCTCAATTTTTCCTTTTCAATGCAGCTCCTTTCTGTTCTCATTATTAGCGTTTAACCCTTTTACATCTCACCAGCAGCTAGAGGGTACACAGTTCTCTAAAACCTCTTCAGCGTTGATTGTTTGTAGACTTTTTGCCAATGGTCAGTCGACGGGTGTGAGTTGAAAACTTTTTGTAGATTAGATTGCATGAGTCTAATACTTCCTGAGGTTGAGCTTTTATCCATTTTCCTTTCTTTAAAAAGAGAGTGAGTACAACTTACCTCTTCATACTAGCTTCGTGAACATTTTGCCTGTTTTGAATTTTTTTTATCCATTCCCTACCTCAGCACAATTTTGAGGGCAGGTGTCCTTTACAGCCCTGAGTCCTTGTGAATGGTAAGTGACCATTAGCTGTGGGTTAAAAGCTGCTGTTGCGGGAATCGGCCACAAGGCGGCAGCATTTCTCCTTTACCAAATCTGGTTACTAGAGCAACAGAGCCTTACTGGAAGTGGTGTTCCAGGTTGTAAATTAGAATGGAATGTGTGAGGAAAAATCCCTTTAAGTTTATGTCTCATTACTTCTTGTTGGTATTTTGAACTTAATTTTTATTTTTTATCACAGCAAACTTGATTACAATGTTTTGTTTGTTCTAGGTGTGCAAGATGTGGTTCTTTCACACATATACATATATCTATTTTTCTTCGGATCCTTTTCCCATGTAGGTTACGACACAATGTTGAGTAGTCTTCTCTTGGTATTGCGTAGGTCTTTGGTGATTATATATTTCACATATGTTTGTATCACTCTGTTAACCTCAATATGGTAATGTATTCAATCCTCACACCTTTCCATTTGGTGAACCATAAGTTTTTTTAATGAATCTATGATAGTGTTTCTCTGTGGAAATACCTTTGTTTGTATCATTTTTTAGGTAACACCTATATGTGATATGATAGGATATGTGTCTTTCGCTTTCTCACTTACACCAAGTTGCGTGATTACTTCTAGACTCATCTATGGTGCTGCAAATGGCATTGTTTCATTTTTTCACTAGCTCATATTCCATCTGTACATGTAGCAGTTCTTCATTGTCCACCCATCTGTCGTTGGACTTTTTGGTTACTTCCATATCTTGGCGATTGTTATACTATGCAATGCAGATTTGCGTACCTGTGTCCTTCCAGTTCTGTCTTCTTAGGTTATAGGTCCAGGAATAGGTCTGCTGGATCATATGGTAGCTCAATGTTTACCTTTTAAAGGCACCTCTATTCTGTTCTCTTTAGTGGCTCTTTCCAGGTTACGTCCCACTTAAAGTGGAGGGTATGCATTTCTTCCCAGCACCTTCAGCATTTATTCTTTGTAGTTTTTGCTGATGGTTATTCTGAGTGGTGTGAGCTGATACCTCTTTGTGGTTGAATTTGCATGTGTCTCATAATGCGTTGAAATTGAGCTGTAAGACATGTCCTTTTTATTTTTCCAGCTGTGATGAGAGCTTATTTCTTCAAAGTGTTTTCTTAAAGTATGTGTCACCATTTGAAATATTTTGGCCATTATCTCCCTCAAGACATTTTGAGGGCAGGTTTCATTTACAGCCCTGCAGTACTTGTTCATATGAAGTGACCATTAGCTCAGGCTTTAAACCTGCTTTTGCAGGTAACGGCCAGAGAGCGACAGCCTTTCTACGTTCCCCTTGCTGGTACTAGGGAAACAGACCTACCGGCCAGTGTTGTTTTTCGGTTATAAATTAGAGTGCAATGTGCCCGGATAAACCCACAAATGTTGATGTCTCCTTGCTTTTGTTTGTTTTTAAATTTAATTTATATTTATTATTAGAGTAATATTCCATTGTGTACGTGGACCACTTCTTCTTGGTGCATTCCTCGGTTGATGGACATTTTCATTTCTTCCAAGCGCTGCCTATGGTAAATATTGCTGGCATACAGGTTTCCCAGCCTGTGACTTTTTGATTCTCATTTTCTCAGGTGATAGGCCAAGCAGTGGTTGTGATTGATGGACTGGTAGTTCATTGTTTCCCTTTTCAAAGCACCTACATTGTGTTTTCATTAGTGGCTCTTTACATGCCCCCCCTTACAACCGAGGGTACGCATTTCTCCACACTCCCTTCACTGTTTACTTTTTGCAGCATTTTTCCTAATGGCCATTCTGACTGCTGTGAGCTGATAGGGTTTTGTAATATGGGTATGCATGTCATGAAAATTTTTAAAATTCATCATATTCCTATGCCTTTTTCTTTTCTCTTAAAAGAAAAAACCGTGAGTACAATATAGCTCTTGAAATTGTCTTCTTCGAAGGTTGCCCTCTTCTGAATTTTTTGGTCGATTTTTGACCCCAGAAATTTTCTGGAGGCCAGGCGCAATTTACAGAACTGCAAGTTGGTGAAAATTTAGTGACGTTTTGCAGTGAGTTCAAAGCTGCTGTTGTGGGAAACGTCCACAAGGAGGTAGCATTTCTCCATTCCCCAATCTGGGTTCTAGGGCAGCAGAGCCTTTCTGGAAGTCATTGTCCAGGTTGTAAATTAGAATGGAATTTGCCTGGAGAAATCCCCATAAGTTTATGTCTCATTACTTCTTCTTGGTTTTTAAAATTTTTTAAATCTGGGTAAAGTTTAGAATATTGTTTGTCCTAGGTGTACACAATCTAGTTCATTTGGACATTATGTATGTCTATTAATGTACAGATCCTCTTCCCATATAAAATATTACACTGTTCCATCGACCTCCCTTGCTATATGTTCGATCTTTTTGATACATGTATATAATATGTATTTGAATATGTATAGTAACACTAATCTTCATTTCTCAATTTCCCCCCTCCTTTCCTTTTTGATGAGCATAGTTTGTTTTCTACGCCTGTGAGTGTCTTTCTCTTTGGAAATATGTTCATCTGTGTCAGTTATTAGATAATGCCATAAGTGATAATATAAGATATAGGTCTTTTGCTTTCCGACCTCCTTCATGTTTTGTGATTATCTCCAGGCTCATCTATGGTGCCTCAAAGAGCAGTGCTTCAATGTTTTCCATGGCTAATATTCCATTGTGTACATGGACCACTTCTTCTTGGTGCATTCCTCTGTTGATGGACATTTTCGTTGCTTCCAAGTGTTGCCTATGGTAAATATTGCTGGAGTGCAGGATTGCCAGCCTGCGATTTTTGATTTTCATTTTCTCAGGTGATAGACCCAGCAGTGGGTATGATTGATTGACTGGTATGGTAGCTCAACGTTTACCTTTTCAAGGCACCTCAATTGTGCTTTCATTAGTGGCTCTTACCACGTCCCCCTTAGAATCGAGGGTACGCATTTCTCCACAATCACGTCAGCATTTCTTGTTTGCAGCATTTTTGTTGATGGCCATTCTGACTGGTGTGAGCTGATAGGTTTTTGTAATTTGGGTTTACATGTCTGTAAAAATTCCTACAATTCATCATTTTTCCACGCCTTTTTCTTTTCTGTTAAAAGAAAAAAGAAAAAAAAGTGTGCGTATAATATACCTCTTCAAATTTTCTTTTTGGAAGGTTGCACTCTAGAATATTTTGGTCGATTTTCGACCTCAGTATTTTTTGGGTGCAGGTGTCATTTACAGACCTGCAATTGGTGAATATTTAGCGACCTTTTGCAGTGGGTTTAAAGCTGCTGTTGTGGGAAATGGCCACAAGGATGCAGCATTTCTCCATTCCCAAATCTGGGTACTAGGGCAGCAGAGCCGTTCTGGAAGTCGTTTGCCTAGGTTGTAAATTTGAATGGAATGTGCCAGGAGAACCCCCCATAAGTTTATGTCTCATTACTCCTAGTTGGTTGTTTTAATTTTTTCAATTGGGGTAATGGTTAGAATGTTGCTTGTCCAAGGTGTACATACTCTGGTTCATCTACATATTCTATATACCTATTTATGTAGAGATCCTCTTCCCGTGTAAATTGTTACACAGTGTTCCGTAAACCTTCCTTGCTATATGGTCGGTCTTTTTTGATATATGTATATAATATGTATTTGTATACATATGGTAACGCTAATCTTCATGTATCCATTCCCCCCACCTTTCCTTGTAGATAAGCATAGTTTTTTTAATAAGTCTGTGATTGACTTTCTCAGTGGAAATATGTTCATTTGTGTCAGTTATTAGAGAACGCGTATAAGTGATATCATAGGATATAGGACTTTTGCTTTCCGACTTACCTCATGTTCTGTGATTATCTCCAAGATCATCTATGGTGTCTCAAAGAGCAGTGTTTCATTGTTTTCCATGGCTAGTATTCATTGTGTACATGGGCCGCTTCTTCTTTTTCCTTTCATCTGTTGATGGACATTTTGGTTGCTTCACTGTCTTGTCTATTGTGAATAAGGCTGCAGTGCAGCTTTTGCAGCCCGGGTCTTCTTCATTCTGGTCTTCTCAGGTGAGAGGCCCATTGGTGCGCCTGCTGGATTGAATGGTACCTCAATTTTTCCTTTTCAACGCAGCTCCTTTCTGTTCTCATTATTAGCGTTTAACCCTTTTACATCTCACCAGCAGCTAGAGGGTACACAGTTCTCTAAAACCTCTTCAGCATTGATTGTTTGTAGACTTTTTGCCAATGGTCAGTCGACGGGTGTGAGTTGAAAACTTTTTGTAGATTAGATTGCATGAGTCTAATACTTCCTGAGGTTGAGCTTTTATCCATTTTCCTTTCTTTAAAAAGAGAGTGAGTACAACTTACCTCTTCATACTAGCTTCGTGAACATTTTGCCTGTTTTGAATTTTTTTTATCCATTCCCTACCTCAGCACAATTTTGAGGGCAGGTGTCCTTTACAGCCCTGAGTCCTTGTGAATGGTAAGTGACCATTAGCTGTGGGTTAAAAGCTGCTGTTGCGGGAATCGGCCACAAGGCGGCAGCATTTCTCCTTTACCAAATCTGGTTACTAGGGCAACAGAGCCTTACTGGAAGTGGTGTTCTAGGTTGTAAATTAGAATGGAATGTGCGAGGAAAAAGCCCTTTAAGTTTATGTCTCATTACTTCTTGTTGGTATCTTTAACTTAATTTTTATTTTTTATCACAGCAAACTTGATTACAATGTTTTGTTTGTTCTAGGTGTGCAAGATGTGGTTCTTTCACACATATACATATATCTATTTTTCTTCGGATCCTTTTCCCATGTAGGTTACGACACAATGTTGAGTAGTCTTCTCTTGGTATTGCGTAGGTCTTTGGTGATTATATATTTCACATATGTTTGTATCACTCTGTTAACCTCAATACGGTAATGTATCCAATCCTCACATCTTTCCATTTGGTGAACCATAAGTTTTTTTAATGAATCTATGATAGTGTTTCTCTGTGGAAATACCTTTGTTTGTATCATTTTTTAGGTAACACCTATATGTGATATGATAGGATATGTGTCTTTCGCTTTCTCACTTACACCAAGTTGCGTGATTACTTCTAGACTCATCTATGGTGCTGCAAATGGCATTGTTTCATTTTTTCACTAGCTCATATTCCATCTGTACATGTAGCAGTTCTTCATTGTCCACCCATCTGTCGTTGGACTTTTTGGTTACTTCCATATCTTGGCGATTGTTATACTATGCAATGCAGATTTGCGTACCTGTGTCCTTCCAATTCTGTCTTCTTAGGTTATAGGTCCAGGAATAGGTCTGCTGGATCATATGGTAGCTCAATGTTTACCTTTTAAAGGCACCTCTATTCTGTTCTCTTTAGTGGCTCTTTCCAGGTTACGTCCCACTTAAAGCGGAGGGTATGCATTTCTTCCCAGCACCTTCAGCATTTATTCTTTGTAGTTTTTGCTGATGGTTATTCTGAGTGGTGTGAGCTGATACCTCTTTGTGGTTGAATTTGCATGTGTCTCATAATGCGTTGAAATTGAGCTGTAAGACATGTCCTTTTTATTTTTCCAGCTGTGATTAGAGCTTATTTCTTCAAAGTGTTTTCTTAAAGTATGTGTCACCATTTGAAATATTTTGGCCATTATCTCCCTCAAGACATTTTGAGGGCAGGTTTCATTTACAGCCCTGCAGTACTTGTTCATATGAAGTGACCATTAGCTCAGGCTTTAAACCTGCTTTTGCAGGTAACGGCCAGAGAGCGACAGCCTTTCTACGTTCCCCTTGCTGGTACTAGGGAAACAGACCTACCGGCCAGTGGTGTTTTTCGGTTATAAATTAGAGTGCAATGTGCCCGGATAAACCCACAAATGTTGATGTCTCCTTGCTTTTGTTTGTTTTTAAATTTAATTTATATTTATTATTAGAGTAATATTCCATTGTGTACGTGGACCACTTCTTCTTGGTGCATTCCTCGGTTGATGGACATTTTCATTTCTTCCAAGTGCTGGCTATGGTAAATATTGCTGGCATACAGGTTTCCCAGCCTGTGACTTTTTGATTCTCATTTTCTCAGGTGATAGGCCAAGCAGTGGTTGTGATTGATGGACTGGTAGTTCAATGTTTCCCTTTTCAAAGCACCTACATTGTGTTTTCATTAGTGGCTCTTTACATGCCCCCCCCTTACAACCGAGGGTACGCATTTCTCCACACTCCCTTCACCGTTTATTTTTTGCAGCATTTTTCCTAATGGCCATTCTGACTGCTGTGAGCTGATAGGGTTTTGTAATATGGGTATGCATGTCATGAAAATTTTTAAAATTCATCATATTCCTATGCCTTTTTCTTTTCTCTTAAAAGAAAAAACCGTGAGTACAATACAGCTCTTGAAATTGTCTTCTTCGAAGGTTGCCCTCTTCTGAATTTTTTGGTCGATTTTTGACCCCAGAAATTTTCTGGAGGCCAGGCGCAATTTACAGAACTGCAAGTTGGTGAAAATTTAGTGACGTTTTGCAGTGAGTTCAAAGCTGCTGTTGTGGGAAACGTCCCCAAGGAGGTAGCATTTCTCCATTCCCCAATCTGGGTTCTAGGGCAGCAGAGCCTTTCTGGAAGTCATTGTCCAGGTTGTAAATTAGAATGGAATTTGCCTGGAGAAATCCCCATAAGTTTATGTCTCATTACTTCTTCTTGGTTTTTAAAATTTTTTAAATCTGGGTAAAGTTTAGAATATTGTTTGTCCTAGGTGTACACAATCTAGTTCATTTGGACATTATGTATGTCTATTAATGTACAGATCCTCTTCCCATATAAAATATTACAGTGTTCCGTCGACCTCCCTTGCTATATGTTCGATCTTTTTGATACATGTATATAATATGTATTTGAATATGTATAGTAACACTAATCTTCATTTCTCAATTTCCCCCCTCCTTTCCTTTTAGATGAGCATAGTTTGTTTTCTACGCCTGTGAGTGTCTTTCTCTTTGGAAATATGTTCATCTGTGTCAGTTATTAGATAATGCCATAAGTGATAATATAAGATATAGGTCTTTTGCTTTCCGACCTCCTTCATGTTTTGTGATTATCTCCAGGCTCATCTATGGTGCCTCAAAGAGCAGTGTTTCAATGTTTTCCATGGCTAATATTCCATTGTGTACATGGACCACTTCTTCTTGGTGCATTCCTCTGTTGATGGACATTTTCGTTGCTTCCAAGTGTTGCCTATGGTAAATATTGCTGGAGTGCAGGATTGCCAGCCTGCGATTTTTGATTTTCATTTTCTCAGGTGATAGACCCAGCAGTGGGTATGATTCATTGACTGGTATGGTAGCTCAACGTTTACCTTTTCAAGGCACCTCAATTGTGCTTTCATTAGTGGCTCTTACCACGTCCCCCTTAGAATCGAGGGTACGCATTTCTCCACAATCACGTCAGCATTTCTTGTTTGCAGCATTTTTGTTGATGGCCATTCTGACTGGTGTGAGCTGATAGGTTTTTGTAATTTGGGTTTACATGTCTGTAAAAATTCCTACAATTCATCATTTTTCCACGCCTTTTTCTTTTCTGTTAAAAGAAAAAAGAAAAAAAAGTGTGAGTATAATATACCTCTTCAAATTTTCTTTTTGGAAGGTTGCACTCTAGAATATTTTGGTCGATTTTCGACCTCAGTATTTTTTGGGTGCAGGTGTCATTTACAGACCTGCAATTGGTGAATATTTAGCGACCTTTTGCAGTGGGTTTAAATCTGCTGTTGTGGGAAATGGCCACAAGGATGCAGCATTTCTCCATTCCCAAATCTGGGTACTAGGGCAGCAGAGCCGTTCTGGAAGTCGTTTGCCTAGGTTGTAAATTTGAATGGAATGTGCCAGGAGAACCCCCCATAAGTTTATGTCTCATTACTCCTAGTTGGTTGTTTTAATTTTTTCAATTGGGGTAATGGTTAGAATGTTGCTTGTCCAAGGTGTACATACTCTGGTTCATCTACATATTCTATATACCTATTTATGTAGAGATCCTCTTCCCGTGTAAATTGTTACACAGTGTTCCATAAACCTTCCTTGCTATATGGTCGGTCTTTTTGATATATGTATATAATATGTATTTGTATACATATGGTAACGCCAATCATCATGTATCCATTCCCCCCACCTTTCCTTGTAGATAAGCATAGTTTTTTTTAATAAGTCTGTGATTGACTTTCTCAGTGGAAATATGTTCATTTGTGTCAGTTATTAGAGAACGCGTATAAGTGATATCATAGGATATAGGACTTTTGCTTTCCGACTTACCTCATGTTCTGTGATTATCTCCAAGATCATCTATGGTGTCTCAAAGAGCAGTGTTTCATTGTTTTCCATGGCTAGTATTCATTGTGTACATGGACCGCTTCTTCTTTTTCCTTTCATCTGTTGATGGACATTTTGGTTGCTTCACTGTCTTGTCTATTGTGAATAAGGCTGCAGTGCAGCTTTTGCAGCCCGGGTCTTCTTCATTCTGGTCTTCTCAGGTGAGAGGCCCATTGGTGCGCCTGCTGGATTGAATGGTACCTCAATTTTTCCTTTTCAACGCAGCTCCTTTCTGTTCTCATTATTAGCGTTTAACCCTTTTACATCTCACCAGCAGCTAGAGGGTACACAGTTCTCTAAAACCTCTTCAGCATTGATTGTTTGTAGACTTTTTGCCAATGGTCAGTCGACGGGTGTGAGTTGAAAACTTTTTGTAGATTAGATTGCATAAGTCTAATACTTCCTGAGGTTGAGCTTTTATCCATTTTCCTTTCTTTAAAAAGAGAGTGAGTAAAACTTACCTCTTCATACTAGCTTCGTGAACATTTTGCCTGTTTTGAATTTTTTTTATCCATTCCCTACCTCAGCACAATTTTGAGGGCAGGTGTCCTTTACAGCCCTGAGTCCTTGTGAATGGTAAGTGACCATTAGCTGTGGGTTAAAAGCTGCTGTTGCGGGAATCGGCCACAAGGCGGCAGCATTTCTCCTTTACCAAATCTGGTTACTAGGGCAACAGAGCCTTACTGGAAGTGGTGTTCTAGGTTGTAAATTAGAATGGAATGTGCGAGGAAAAAGCCCTTTAAGTTTATGTCTCATTACTTCTTGTTGGTATCTTTAACTTAATTTTTATTTTTTATCACAGCAAACTTGATTACAATGTTTTGTTTGTTCTAGGTGTGCAAGATGTGGTTCTTTCACACATATACATATATCTATTTTTCTTCGGATCCTTTTCCCATGTAGGGTACGACACAATGTTGAGTAGTCTTCTCTTGGTATTGCGTAGGTCTTTGGTGATTATATATTTCACATATGTTTGTATCACTCTGTTAACCTCAATACGGTAATGTATCCAATCCTCACACCTTTCCATTTGGTGAACCATAAGTTTTTTTAATGAATCTATGATAGTGTTTCTCTGTGGAAATACCTTTGTTTGTATCATTTTTTAGGTAACACCTATATATGATATGATAGGATATGTGTCTTTCGCTTTCTCACTTACACCAAGTTGCGTGATTACTTCTAGACTCATCTATGGTGCTGCAAATGGCATTGTTTCATTTTTTCACTAGCTCATATTCCATCTGTACATGTAGCAGTTCTTCATTGTCCACCCATCTGTCGTTGGACTTTTTGGTTACTTCCATATCTTGGCGATTGTTATACTATGCAATGCAGATTTGCGTACCTGTGTCCTTCCAATTCTGTCTTCTTAGGTTATAGGTCCAGGAATAGGTCTGCTGGATCATATGGTAGCTCAATGTTTACCTTTTAAAGGCACCTCTATTCTGTTCGCTTTAGTGGCTCTTTCCAGGTTACGTCCCACTTAAAGCGGAAGGTATGCATTTCTTCCCAGCACCTTCAGCATTTATTCTTTGTAGTTTTTGCTGATGGTTATTCTGAGTGGTGTGAGCTGATACCTCTTTGTGGTTGAATTTGCATGTGTCTCATAATGCGTTGAAATTGAGCTGTAAGACATGTCCTTTTTATTTTTCCAGCTGTGATTAGAGCTTATTTCTTCAAAGTGTTTTCTTAAAGTATGTGTCACCATTTGAAATATTTTGGCCATTATCTCCCTCAAGACATTTTGAGGGCAGGTTTCATTTACAGCCCTGCAGTACTTGTTCATATGAAGTGACCATTAGCTCAGGCTTTAAACCTGCTTTTGCAGGTAACAGCCAGAGAGCGACAGCCTTTCTACGTTCCCCTTGCTGGTACTAGGGAAACAGACCTACCGGCCAGTGTTGTTTTTCGGTTATAAATTAGAGTGCAATGTGCCCGGATAAACCCACAAATGTTGATGTCTCCTTGCTTTTGTTTGTTTTTAAATTTAATTTATATTTATTATTAGAGTAATATTCCATTGTGTACGTGGACCACTTCTTCTTGGTGCATTCCTCGGTTGATGGACATTTTCATTTCTTCCAAGCGCTGCCTATGGTAAATATTGCTGGCATACAGGTTTCCCAGCCTGTGACTTTTTGATTCTCTTTTTCTCAGGTGATAGGCCAAGCAGTGGTTGTGATTGATGGACTGGTAGTTCATTGTTTCCCTTTTCAAAGCACCTACATTGTGTTTTCATTAGTGGCTCTTTACATGCCCCCCCTTACAACCGAGGGTACGCATTTCTCCACACTCCCTTCACCGTTTATTTTTTGCAGCATTTTTCCTAATGGCCATTCTGACTGCTGTGAGCTGATAGGGTTTTGTAATGTGGGTATGCATGTCATGAAAATTTTTAAAATTCATCATATTCCTATGCCTTTATCTTTTCTCTTAAAAGAAAAAACCGTGAGTACAATATAGCTCTTGAAATTGTCTTCTTCGAAGGTTGCCCTCTTCTGAATTTTTTGGTCGATTTTTGACCCCAGAAATTTTCTGGAGGGCAGGCGCAATTTACAGAACTGCAAGTTGGTGAAAATTTAGTGACCTTTTGCAGTGATTTCAAAGCTGCTGTTGTGGGAAACGTCCACAAGGAGGTAGCATTTCTCCATTCCCCAATCTGGGTTCTAGGGCAGCAGAGCCTTTCTGGAAGTCATTGTCCAGGTTGTAAATTAGAATGGAATTTGCCTGGAGAAATCCCCATAAGTTTATGTCTCATTACTTCTTCTTGGTTTTTAAATTTTTTTAAATCTGGGTAAAGTTTAGAATATTGTTTGTCCTAGGTGTACACAATCTAGTTCATTTGGACATTATGTATGTCTATTAATGTACAGATCCTCTTCCCATATAAAATATTACAGTGTTCCGTCGACCTCCCTTGCTATATGTTCGATCTTTTTGATACATGTATATAATATGTATTTGAATATGTATAGTAACACTAATCTTCATTTCTCAATTTCCCCCCTCCTTTCCTTTTTGATGAGCATAGTTTGTTTTCTACGCCTGTGAGTGTCTTTCTCTTTGGAAATATGTTCATCTGTGTCAGTTATTAGATAATGCCATAAGTGATAATATAAGATATAGGTCTTTTGCTTTCCGACCTCCTTCATGTTTTGTGATTATCTCCAGGCTCATCTATGGTGCCTCAAAGAGCAGTGCTTCAATGTTTTCCATGGCTAATATTCCATTGTGTACATGGACCACTTCTTCTTGGTGCATTCCTCTGTTGATGGACATTTTCGTTGCTTCCAAGTGTTGCCTATGGTAAATATTGCTGGAGTGCAGGATTGCCAGCCTGCGATTTTTGATTTTCATTTTCTCAGGTGATAGACCCAGCAGTGGGTATGATTGATTGACTGGTATGGTAGCTCAACGTTTACCTTTTCAAGGCACCTCAATTGTGCTTTCATTAGTGGCTCTTACCACGTCCCCCTTAGAATCGAGGGTACGCATTTCTCCACAATCACGTCAGCATTTCTTGTTTGCAGCATTTTTGTTGATGGCCATTCTGACTGGTGTGAGCTGATAGGTTTTTGTAATTTGGGTTTACATGTCTGTAAAAATTCCTACAATTCATCATTTTTCCACGCCTTTTTCTTTTCTGTTAAAAGAAAAAAGAAAAAAAAGTGTGAGTATAATATACCTCTTCAAATTTTCTTTTTGGAAGGTTGCACTCTAGAATATTTTGGTCGATTTTCGACCTCAGTATTTTTTGGGTGCAGGTGTCATTTACAGACCTGCAATTGGTGAATATTTAGCGACCTTTTGCAGTGGGTTTAAAGCTGCTGTTGTGGGAAATGGCCACAAGGATGCAGCATTTCTCCATTCCCAAATCTGGGTACTAGGGCAGCAGAGCCGTTCTGGAAGTCGTTTGCCTAGGTTGTAAATTTGAATGGAATGTGCCAGGAGAACCCCCCATAAGTTTATGTCTCATTACTCCTAGTTGGTTGTTTTAATTTTTTCAATTGGGGTAATGGTTAGAATGTTGCTTGTCCAAGGTGTACATACTCTGGTTCATCTACATATTCTATATACCTATTTATGTAGAGATCCTCTTCCCGTGTAAATTGTTACACAGTGTTCCGTAAACCTTCCTTGCTATATGGTCGGTCTTTTTTGATATATGTATATAATATGTATTTGTATACATATGGTAACGCTAATCTTCATGTATCCATTCCCCCCACCTTTCCTTGTAGATAAGCATAGTTTTTTTAATAAGTCTGTGATTGACTTTCTCAGTGGAAATATGTTCATTTGTGTCAGTTATTAGAGAACGCGTATAAGTGATATCATAGGATATAGGACTTTTGCTTTCCGACTTACCTCATGTTCTGTGATTATCTCCAAGATCATCTATGGTGTCTCAAAGAGCAGTGTTTCATTGTTTTCCATGGCTAGTATTCATTGTGTACATGGGCCGCTTCTTCTTTTTCCTTTCATCTGTTGATGGACATTTTGGTTGCTTCACTGTCTTGTCTATTGTGAATAAGGCTGCAGTGCAGCTTTTGCAGCCCGGGTCTTCTTCATTCTGGTCTTCTCAGGTGAGAGGCCCATTGGTGCGCCTGCTGGATTGAATGGTACCTCAATTTTTCCTTTTCAACGCAGCTCCTTTCTGTTCTCATTATTAGCGTTTAACCCTTTTACATCTCACCAGCAGCTAGAGGGTACACAGTTCTCTAAAACCTCTTCAGCATTGATTGTTTGTAGACTTTTTGCCAATGGTCAGTCGACGGGTGTGAGTTGAAAACTTTTTGTAGATTAGATTGCATGAGTCTAATACTTCCTGAGGTTGAGCTTTTATCCATTTTCCTTTCTTTAAAAAGAGAGTGAGTACAACTTACCTCTTCATACTAGCTTCGTGAACATTTTGCCTGTTTTGAATTTTTTTTATCCATTCCCTACCTCAGCACAATTTTGAGGGCAGGTGTCCTTTACAGCCCTGAGTCCTTGTGAATGGTAAGTGACCATTAGCTGTGGGTTAAAAGCTGCTGTTGCGGGAATCGGCCACAAGGCGACAGCATTTCTCCTTTACCAAATCTGGTTACTAGGGCAACAGAGCCTTACTGGAAGTGGTGTTCTAGGTTGTAAATTAGAATGGAATGTGCGAGGAAAAAGCCCTTTAAGTTTATGTCTCATTACTTCTTGTTGGTATCTTTAACTTAATTTTTATTTTTTATCACAGCAAACTTGATTACAATGTTTTGTTTGTTCTAGGTGTGCAAGATGTGGTTCTTTCACACATATACATATATCTATTTTTCTTCGGATCCTTTTCCCATGTAGGTTACGACACAATGTTGAGTAGTCTTCTCTTGGTATTGCGTAGGTCTTTGGTGATTATATATTTCACATATGTTTGTATCACTCTGTTAACCTCAATACGGTAATGTATCCAATCCTCACATCTTTCCATTTGGTGAACCATAAGTTTTTTTAATGAATCTATGATAGTGTTTCTCTGTGGAAATACCTTTGTTTGTATCATTTTTTAGGTAACACCTATATGTGATATGATAGGATATGTGTCTTTCGCTTTCTCACTTACACCAAGTTGCGTGATTACTTCTAGACTCATCTATGGTGCTGCAAATGGCATTGTTTCATTTTTTCACTAGCTCATATTCCATCTGTACATGTAGCAGTTCTTCATTGTCCACCCATCTGTCGTTGGACTTTTTGGTTACTTCCATATCTTGGCGATTGTTATACTATGCAATGCAGATTTGCGTACCTGTGTCCTTCCAATTCTGTCTTCTTAGGTTATAGGTCCAGGAATAGGTCTGCTGGATCATATGGTAGCTCAATGTTTACCTTTTAAAGGCACCTCTATTCTGTTCTCTTTAGTGGCTCTTTCCAGGTTACGTCCCACTTAAAGCGGAGGGTATGCATTTCTTCCCAGCACCTTCAGCATTTATTCTTTGTAGTTTTTGCTGATGGTTATTCTGAGTGGTGTGAGCTGATACCTCTTTGTGGTTGAATTTGCATGTGTCTCATAATGCGTTGAAATTGAGCTGTAAGACATGTCCTTTTTATTTTTCCAGCTGTGATTAGAGCTTATTTCTTCAAAGTGTTTTCTTAAAGTATGTGTCACCATTTGAAATATTTTGGCCATTATCTCCCTCAAGACATTTTGAGGGCAGGTTTCATTTACAGCCCTGCAGTACTTGTTCATATGAAGTGACCATTAGCTCAGGCTTTAAACCTGCTTTTGCAGGTAACGGCCAGAGAGCGACAGCCTTTCTACGTTCCCCTTGCTGGTACTAGGGAAACAGACCTACCGGCCAGTGGTGTTTTTCGGTTATAAATTAGAGTGCAATGTGCCCGGATAAACCCACAAATGTTGATGTCTCCTTGCTTTTGTTTGTTTTTAAATTTAATTTATATTTATTATTAGAGTAATATTCCATTGTGTACGTGGACCACTTCTTCTTGGTGCATTCCTCGGTTGATGGACATTTTCATTTCTTCCAAGTGCTGGCTATGGTAAATATTGCTGGCATACAGGTTTCCCAGCCTGTGACTTTTTGATTCTCATTTTCTCAGGTGATAGGCCAAGCAGTGGTTGTGATTGATGGACTGGTAGTTCAATGTTTCCCTTTTCAAAGCACCTACATTGTGTTTTCATTAGTGGCTCTTTACATGCCCCCCCCTTACAACCGAGGGTACGCATTTCTCCACACTCCCTTCACCGTTTATTTTTTGCAGCATTTTTCCTAATGGCCATTCTGACTGCTGTGAGCTGATAGGGTTTTGTAATATGGGTATGCATGTCATGAAAATTTTTAAAATTCATCATATTCCTATGCCTTTTTCTTTTCTCTTAAAAGAAAAAACCGTGAGTACAATACAGCTCTTGAAATTGTCTTCTTCGAAGGTTGCCCTCTTCTGAATTTTTTGGTCGATTTTTGACCCCAGAAATTTTCTGGAGGCCAGGCGCAATTTACAGAACTGCAAGTTGGTGAAAATTTAGTGACGTTTTGCAGTGAGTTCAAAGCTGCTGTTGTGGGAAACGTCCCCAAGGAGGTAGCATTTCTCCATTCCCCAATCTGGGTTCTAGGGCAGCAGAGCCTTTCTGGAAGTCATTGTCCAGGTTGTAAATTAGAATGGAATTTGCCTGGAGAAATCCCCATAAGTTTATGTCTCATTACTTCTTCTTGGTTTTTAAAATTTTTTAAATCTGGGTAAAGTTTAGAATATTGTTTGTCCTAGGTGTACACAATCTAGTTCATTTGGACATTATGTATGTCTATTAATGTACAGATCCTCTTCCCATATAAAATATTACAGTGTTCCGTCGACCTCCCTTGCTATATGTTCGATCTTTTTGATACATGTATATAATATGTATTTGAATATGTATAGTAACACTAATCTTCATTTCTCAATTTCCCCCCTCCTTTCCTTTTAGATGAGCATAGTTTGTTTTCTACGCCTGTGAGTGTCTTTCTCTTTGGAAATATGTTCATCTGTGTCAGTTATTAGATAATGCCATAAGTGATAATATAAGATATAGGTCTTTTGCTTTCCGACCTCCTTCATGTTTTGTGATTATCTCCAGGCTCATCTATGGTGCCTCAAAGAGCAGTGTTTCAATGTTTTCCATGGCTAATATTCCATTGTGTACATGGACCACTTCTTCTTGGTGCATTCCTCTGTTGATGGACATTTTCGTTGCTTCCAAGTGTTGCCTATGGTAAATATTGCTGGAGTGCAGGATTGCCAGCCTGCGATTTTTGATTTTCATTTTCTCAGGTGATAGACCCAGCAGTGGGTATGATTGATTGACTGGTATGGTAGCTCAACGTTTACCTTTTCAAGGCACCTCAATTGTGCTTTCATTAGTGGCTCTTACCACGTCCCCCTTAGAATCGAGGGTACGCATTTCTCCACAATCACGTCAGCATTTCTTGTTTGCAGCATTTTTGTTGATGGCCATTCTGACTGGTGTGAGCTGATAGGTTTTTGTAATTTGGGTTTACATGTCTGTAAAAATTCCTACAATTCATCATTTTTCCACGCCTTTTTCTTTTCTGTTAAAAGAAAAAAGAAAAAAAAGTGTGAGTATAATATACCTCTTCAAATTTTCTTTTTGGAAGGTTGCACTCTAGAATATTTTGGTCGATTTTCGACCTCAGTATTTTTTGGGTGCAGGTGTCATTTACAGACCTGCAATTGGTGAATATTTAGCGACCTTTTGCAGTGGGTTTAAAGCTGCTGTTGTGGGAAATGGCCACAAGGATGCAGCATTTCTCCATTCCCAAATCTGGGTACTAGGGCAGCAGAGCCGTTCTGGAAGTCGTTTGCCTAGGTTGTAAATTTGAATGGAATGTGCCAGGAGAACCCCCCATAAGTTTATGTCTCATTACTCCTAGTTGGTTGTTTTAATTTTTTCAATTGGGGTAATGGTTAGAATGTTGCTTGTCCAAGGTGTACATACTCTGGTTCATCTACATATTCTATATACCTATTTATGTAGAGATCCTCTTCCCGTGTAAATTGTTACACAGTGTTCCGTAAACCTTCCTTGCTATATGGTCGGTCTTTTTGATATATGTATATAATATGTATTTGTATACATATGGTAACGCCAATCATCATGTATCCATTCCCCCCACCTTTCCTTGTAGATAAGCATAGTTTTTTTTAATAAGTCTGTGATTGACTTTCTCAGTGGAAATATGTTCATTTGTGTCAGTTATTAGAGAACGCGTATAAGTGATATCATAGGATATAGGACTTTTGCTTTCCGACTTACCTCATGTTCTGTGATTATCTCCAAGATCATCTATGGTGTCTCAAAGAGCAGTGTTTCATTGTTTTCCATGGCTAGTATTCATTGTGTACATGGACCGCTTCTTCTTTTTCCTTTCATCTGTTGATGGACATTTTGGTTGCTTCACTGTCTTGTCTATTGTGAATAAGGCTGCAGTGCAGCTTTTGCAGCCCGGGTCTTCTTCATTCTGGTCTTCTCAGGTGAGAGGCCCATTGGTGCGCCTGCTGGATTGAATGGTACCTCAATTTTTCCTTTTCAACGCAGCTCCTTTCTGTTCTCATTATTAGCGTTTAACCCTTTTACATCTCACCAGCAGCTAGAGGGTACACAGTTCTCTAAAACCTCTTCAGCATTGATTGTTTGTAGACTTTTTGCCAATGGTCAGTCGACGGGTGTGAGTTGAAAACTTTTTGTAGATTAGATTGCATAAGTCTAATACTTCCTGAGGTTGAGCTTTTATCCATTTTCCTTTCTTTAAAAAGAGAGTGAGTAAAACTTACCTCTTCATACTAGCTTCGTGAACATTTTGCCTGTTTTGAATTTTTTTTATCCATTCCCTACCTCAGCACAATTTTGAGGGCAGGTGTCCTTTACAGCCCTGAGTCCTTGTGAATGGTAAGTGACCATTAGCTGTGGGTTAAAAGCTGCTGTTGCGGGAATCGGCCACAAGGCGGCAGCATTTCTCCTTTACCAAATCTGGTTACTAGGGCAACAGAGCCTTACTGGAAGTGGTGTTCTAGGTTGTAAATTAGAATGGAATGTGCGAGGAAAAAGCCCTTTAAGTTTATGTCTCATTACTTCTTGTTGGTATCTTTAACTTAATTTTTATTTTTTATCACAGCAAACTTGATTACAATGTTTTGTTTGTTCTAGGTGTGCAAGATGTGGTTCTTTCACACATATACATATATCTATTTTTCTTCGGATCCTTTTCCCATGTAGGTTACGACACAATGTTGAGTAGTCTTCTCTTGGTATTGCGTAGGTCTTTGGTGATTATATATTTCACATATGTTTGTATCACTCTGTTAACCTCAATACGGTAATGTATCCAATCCTCACACCTTTCCATTTGGTGAACCATAAGTTTTTTTAATGAATCTATGATAGTGTTTCTCTGTGGAAATACCTTTGTTTGTATCATTTTTTAGGTAACACCTATATGTGATATGATAGGATATGTGTCTTTCGCTTTCTCACTTACACCAAGTTGCGTGATTACTTCTAGACTCATCTATGGTGCTGCAAATGGCATTGTTTCATTTTTTCACTAGCTCATATTCCATCTGTACATGTAGCAGTTCTTCATTGTCCACCCATCTGTCGTTGGACTTTTTGGTTACTTCCATATCTTGGCGATTGTTATACTATGCAATGCAGATTTGCGTACCTGTGTCCTTCCAATTCTGTCTTCTTAGGTTATAGGTCCAGGAATAGGTCTGCTGGATCATATGGTAGCTCAATGTTTACCTTTTAAAGGCACCTCTATTCTGTTCGCTTTAGTGGCTCTTTCCAGGTTACGTCCCACTTAAAGCGGAAGGTATGCATTTCTTCCCAGCACCTTCAGCATTTATTCTTTGTAGTTTTTGCTGATGGTTATTCTGAGTGGTGTGAGCTGATACCTCTTTGTGGTTGAATTTGCATGTGTCTCATAATGCGTTGAAATTGAGCTGTAAGACATGTCCTTTTTATTTTTCCAGCTGTGATTAGAGCTTATTTCTTCAAAGTGTTTTCTTAAAGTATGTGTCACCATTTGAAATATTTTGGCCATTATCTCCCTCAAGACATTTTGAGGGCAGGTTTCATTTACAGCCCTGCAGTACTTGTTCATATGAAGTGACCATTAGCTCAGGCTTTAAACCTGCTTTTGCAGGTAACGGCCAGAGAGCGACAGCCTTTCTACGTTCCCCTTGCTGGTACTAGGGAAACAGACCTACCGGCCAGTGTTGTTTTTCGGTTATAAATTAGAGTGCAATGTGCCCGGATAAACCCACAAATGTTGATGTCTCCTTGCTTTTGTTTGTTTTTAAATTTAATTTATATTTATTATTAGAGTAATATTCCATTGTGTACGTGGACCACTTCTTCTTGGTGCATTCCTCGGTTGATGGACATTTTCATTTCTTCCAAGCGCTGCCTATGGTAAATATTGCTGGCATACAGGTTTCCCAGCCTGTGACTTTTTGATTCTCATTTTCTCAGGTGATAGGCCAAGCAGTGGTTGTGATTGATGGACTGGTAGTTCATTGTTTCCCTTTTCAAAGCACCTACATTGTGTTTTCATTAGTGGCTCTTTACATGCCCCCCCTTACAACCGAGGGTACGCATTTCTCCACACTCCCTTCACCGTTTATTTTTTGCAGCATTTTTCCTAATGGCCATTCTGACTGCTGTGAGCTGATAGGGTTTTGTAATGTGGGTATGCATGTCATGAAAATTTTTAAAATTCATCATATTCCTATGCCTTTATCTTTTCTCTTAAAAGAAAAAACCGTGAGTACAATATAGCTCTTGAAATTGTCTTCTTCGAAGGTTGCCCTCTTCTGAATTTTTTGGTCGATTTTTGACCCCAGAAATTTTCTGGAGGGCAGGCGCAATTTACAGAACTGCAAGTTGGTGAAAATTTAGTGACCTTTTGCAGTGATTTCAAAGCTGCTGTTGTGGGAAACGTCCACAAGGAGGTAGCATTTCTCCATTCCCCAATCTGGGTTCTAGGGCAGCAGAGCCTTTCTGGAAGTCATTGTCCAGGTTGTAAATTAGAATGGAATTTGCCTGGAGAAATCCCCATAAGTTTATGTCTCATTACTTCTTCTTGGTTTTTAAATTTTTTTAAATCTGGGTAAAGTTTAGAATATTGTTTGTCCTAGGTGTACACAATCTAGTTCATTTGGACATTATGTATGTCTATTAATGTACAGATCCTCTTCCCATATAAAATATTACAGTGTTCCGTCGACCTCCCTTGCTATATGTTCGATCTTTTTGATACATGTATATAATATGTATTTGAATATGTATAGTAACACTAATCTTCATTTCTCAATTTCCCCCCTCCTTTCCTTTTAGATGAGCATAGTTTGTTTTCTACGCCTGTGAGTGTCTTTCTCTTTGGAAATATGTTCATCTGTGTCAGTTATTAGATAATGCCATAAGTGATAATATAAGATATAGGTCTTTTGCTTTCCGACCTACTTCATGTTTTGTGATTATCTCCAGGCTCATCTATGGTGCCTCAAAGAGCAGTGCTTCAATGTTTTCCATGGCTAATATTCCATTGTGTACATGGACTACTTCTTCTTGGTGCATTCCTCTGTTGATGGACACTTTCGTTGCTTCCAAGTGTTGCCTATGGTAAATATTGCTGGAGTGCAGGATTGCCAGCCTGCGATTTTTGATTTTCATTTTCTCAGGTGATAGACCCAGCAGTGGGTATGATTGATTGACTGGTATGGTAGCTCAACGTTTACCTTTTCAAGGCACCTCAATTGTGCTTTCATTAGTGGCTCGTACCACGTCCCCCTTAGAATCGAGGGTACGCATTTCTCCACAATCACGTCAGCATTTCTTGTTTGCAGCATTTTTGTTGATGGCCATTCTGACTGGTGTGAGCTGATAGGTTTTTGTAATTTGGGTTTACATGTCTGTAAAAATTCCTACAATTCATCATTTTTCCACGCCTTTTTCTTTTCTGTTAAAAGAAAAAAGAAAAAAAAGTGTGAGTATAATATATCTCTTCAAATTTTCTTTTTGGAAGGTTGCACTCTAGAATATTTTGGTCGATTTTCGACCTCAGTATTTTTTGGAGGGCAGGTGTCATTTACAGACCTGCAATTGGTGAATATTTAGTGACCTTTTGCAGTGGGTTTAAAGCTGCTGTTGTGGGAAACGGCCACAAGGATGCAGCATTTCTCCATTCCCAAATCTGGGTACTAGGGCAGCAGAGCCGTTCTGGAAGTCGTTTGCCTAGGTTGTAAATTTGAATGGAATGTGCCAGGAGAACCCCCCATAAGTTTATGTCTCATTACTCCTAGTTGGTTGTTTTAATTTTTTCAATTGGGGTAATGGTTAGAATGTTGCTTGTCCAAGGTGTACATACTCTGGTTCATCTACATATTCTATATACCTATTTATGTAGAGATCCTCTTCCCGTGTAAATTGTTACACAGTGTTCCGTAAACCTTCCTTGCTATATGGTCGGTCTTTTTGATATATGTATATAATATGTATTTGTATACATATGGTAACGCCAATCATCATGTATCCATTCCCCCCACCTTTCCTTGTAGATAAGCATAGTTTTTTTTAATAAGTCTGTGATTGACTTTCTCAGTGGAAATATGTTCATTTGTGTCAGTTATTAGAGAACGCGTATAAGTGATATCATAGGATATAGGACTTTTGCTTTCCGACTTACCTCATGTTCTGTGATTATCTCCAAGATCATCTATGGTGTCTCAAAGAGCAGTGTTTCATTGTTTTCCATGGCTAGTATTCATTGTGTACATGGGCCGCTTCTTCTTTTTCCTTTCATCTGTTGATGGACATTTTGGTTGCTTCACTGTCTTGTCTATTGTGAATAAGGCTGCAGTGCAGCTTTTGCAGCCCGGGTCTTCTTCATTCTGGTCTTCTCAGGTGAGAGGCCCATTGGTGCGCCTGCTGGATTGAATGGTACCTCAATTTTTCCTTTTCAACGCAGCTCCTTTCTGTTCTCATTATTAGCGTTTAACCCTTTTACATCTCACCAGCAGCTAGAGGGTACACAGTTCTCTAAAACCTCTTCAGCATTGATTGTTTGTAGACTTTTTGCCAATGGTCAGTCGACGGGTGTGAGTTGAAAACTTTTTGTAGATTAGATTGCATGAGTCTAATACTTCCTGAGGTTGAGCTTTTATCCATTTTCCTTTCTTTAAAAAGAGAGTGAGTACAACTTACCTCTTCATACTAGCTTTGTGAACATTTTGCCTGTTTTGAATTTTTTTTATCCATTCCCTACCTCAGCACAATTTTGAGGGCAGGTGTCCTTTACAGCCCTGAGTCCTTGTGAATGGTAAGTGACCATTAGCTGTGGGTTAAAAGCTGCTGTTGCGGGAATCGGCCACAAGGCGGCAGCATTTCTCCTTTACCAAATCTGGTTACTAGGGCAACAGAGCCTTACTGGAAGTGGTGTTCTAGGTTGTAAATTAGAATGGAATGTGCGAGGAAAAAGCCCTTTAAGTTTATGTCTCATTACTTCTTGTTGGTATCTTTAACTTAATTTTTATTTTTTATCACAGCAAACTTGATTACAATGTTTTGTTTGTTCTAGGTGTGCAAGATGTGGTTCTTTCACACATATACATATATCTATTTTTCTTCGGATCCTTTTCCCATGTAGGTTACGACACAATGTTGAGTAGTCTTCTCTTGGTATTGCGTAGGTCTTTGGTGATTATATATTTCACATATGTTTGTATCACTCTGTTAACCTCAATACGGTAATGTATCCAATCCTCACATCTTTCCATTTGGTGAACCATAAGTTTTTTTAATGAATCTATGATAGTGTTTCTCTGTGGAAATACCTTTGTTTGTATCATTTTTTAGGTAACACCTATATGTGATATGATAGGATATGTGTCTTTCGCTTTCTCACTTACACCAAGTTGCGTGATTACTTCTAGACTCATCTATGGTGCTGCAAATGGCATTGTTTCATTTTTTCACTAGCTCATATTCCATCTGTACATGTAGCAGTTCTTCATTGTCCACCCATCTGTCGTTGGACTTTTTGGTTACTTCCATATCTTGGCGATTGTTATACTATGCAATGCAGATTTGCGTACCTGTGTCCTTCCAATTCTGTCTTCTTAGGTTATAGGTCCAGGAATAGGTCTGCTGGATCATATGGTAGCTCAATGTTTACCTTTTAAAGGCACCTCTATTCTGTTCTCTTTAGTGGCTCTTTCCAGGTTACGTCCCACTTAAAGCGGAGGGTATGCATTTCTTCCCAGCACCTTCAGCATTTATTCTTTGTAGTTTTTGCTGATGGTTATTCTGAGTGGTGTGAGCTGATACCTCTTTGTGGTTGAATTTGCATGTGTCTCATAATGCGTTGAAATTGAGCTGTAAGACATGTCCTTTTTATTTTTCCAGCTGTGATTAGAGCTTATTTCTTCAAAGTGTTTTCTTAAAGTATGTGTCACCATTTGAAATATTTTGGCCATTATCTCCCTCAAGACATTTTGAGGGCAGGTTTCATTTACAGCCCTGCAGTACTTGTTCATATGAAGTGACCATTAGCTCAGGCTTTAAACCTGCTTTTGCAGGTAACGGCCAGAGAGCGACAGCCTTTCTACGTTCCCCTTGCTGGTACTAGGGAAACAGACCTACCGGCCAGTGGTGTTTTTCGGTTATAAATTAGAGTGCAATGTGCCCGGATAAACCCACAAATGTTGATGTCTCCTTGCTTTTGTTTGTTTTTAAATTTAATTTATATTTATTATTAGAGTAATATTCCATTGTGTACGTGGACCACTTCTTCTTGGTGCATTCCTCGGTTGATGGACATTTTCATTTCTTCCAAGTGCTGGCTATGGTAAATATTGCTGGCATACAGGTTTCCCAGCCTGTGACTTTTTGATTCTCATTTTCTCAGGTGATAGGCCAAGCAGTGGTTGTGATTGATGGACTGGTAGTTCAATGTTTCCCTTTTCAAAGCACCTACATTGTGTTTTCATTAGTGGCTCTTTACATGCCCCCCCCTTACAACCGAGGGTACGCATTTCTCCACACTCCCTTCACCGTTTATTTTTTGCAGCATTTTTCCTAATGGCCATTCTGACTGCTGTGAGCTGATAGGGTTTTGTAATATGGGTATGCATGTCATGAAAATTTTTAAAATTCATCATATTCCTATGCCTTTTTCTTTTCTCTTAAAAGAAAAAACCGTGAGTACAATACAGCTCTTGAAATTGTCTTCTTCGAAGGTTGCCCTCTTCTGAATTTTTTGGTCGATTTTTGACCCCAGAAATTTTCTGGAGGCCAGGCGCAATTTACAGAACTGCAAGTTGGTGAAAATTTAGTGACGTTTTGCAGTGAGTTCAAAGCTGCTGTTGTGGGAAACGTCCCCAAGGAGGTAGCATTTCTCCATTCCCCAATCTGGGTTCTAGGGCAGCAGAGCCTTTCTGGAAGTCATTGTCCAGGTTGTAAATTAGAATGGAATTTGCCTGGAGAAATCCCCATAAGTTTATGTCTCATTACTTCTTCTTGGTTTTTAAAATTTTTTAAATCTGGGTAAAGTTTAGAATATTGTTTGTCCTAGGTGTACACAATCTAGTTCATTTGGACATTATGTATGTCTATTAATGTACAGATCCTCTTCCCATATAAAATATTACAGTGTTCCGTCGACCTCCCTTGCTATATGTTCGATCTTTTTGATACATGTATATAATATGTATTTGAATATGTATAGTAACACTAATCTTCATTTCTCAATTTCCCCCCTCCTTTCCTTTTAGATGAGCATAGTTTGTTTTCTACGCCTGTGAGTGTCTTTCTCTTTGGAAATATGTTCATCTGTGTCAGTTATTAGATAATGCCATAAGTGATAATATAAGATATAGGTCTTTTGCTTTCCGACCTCCTTCATGTTTTGTGATTATCTCCAGGCTCATCTATGGTGCCTCAAAGAGCAGTGTTTCAATGTTTTCCATGGCTAATATTCCATTGTGTACATGGACCACTTCTTCTTGGTGCATTCCTCTGTTGATGGACATTTTCGTTGCTTCCAAGTGTTGCCTATGGTAAATATTGCTGGAGTGCAGGATTGCCAGCCTGCGATTTTTGATTTTCATTTTCTCAGGTGATAGACCCAGCAGTGGGTATGATTCATTGACTGGTATGGTAGCTCAACGTTTACCTTTTCAAGGCACCTCAATTGTGCTTTCATTAGTGGCTCTTACCACGTCCCCCTTAGAATCGAGGGTACGCATTTCTCCACAATCACGTCAGCATTTCTTGTTTGCAGCATTTTTGTTGATGGCCATTCTGACTGGTGTGAGCTGATAGGTTTTTGTAATTTGGGTTTACATGTCTGTAAAAATTCCTACAATTCATCATTTTTCCACGCCTTTTTCTTTTCTGTTAAAAGAAAAAAGAAAAAAAAGTGTGAGTATAATATACCTCTTCAAATTTTCTTTTTGGAAGGTTGCACTCTAGAATATTTTGGTCGATTTTCGACCTCAGTATTTTTTGGGTGCAGGTGTCATTTACAGACCTGCAATTGGTGAATATTTAGCGACCTTTTGCAGTGGGTTTAAAGCTGCTGTTGTGGGAAATGGCCACAAGGATGCAGCATTTCTCCATTCCCAAATCTGGGTACTAGGGCAGCAGAGCCGTTCTGGAAGTCGTTTGCCTAGGTTGTAAATTTGAATGGAATGTGCCAGGAGAACCCCCCATAAGTTTATGTCTCATTACTCCTAGTTGGTTGTTTTAATTTTTTCAATTGGGGTAATGGTTAGAATGTTGCTTGTCCAAGGTGTACATACTCTGGTTCATCTACATATTCTATATACCTATTTATGTAGAGATCCTCTTCCCGTGTAAATTGTTACACAGTGTTCCGTAAACCTTCCTTGCTATATGGTCGGTCTTTTTGATATATGTATATAATATGTATTTGTATACATATGGTAACGCCAATCATCATGTATCCATTCCCCCCACCTTTCCTTGTAGATAAGCATAGTTTTTTTTAATAAGTCTGTGATTGACTTTCTCAGTGGAAATATGTTCATTTGTGTCAGTTATTAGAGAACGCGTATAAGTGATATCATAGGATATAGGACTTTTGCTTTCCGACTTACCTCATGTTCTGTGATTATCTCCAAGATCATCTATGGTGTCTCAAAGAGCAGTGTTTCATTGTTTTCCATGGCTAGTATTCATTGTGTACATGGACCGCTTCTTCTTTTTCCTTTCATCTGTTGATGGACATTTTGGTTGCTTCACTGTCTTGTCTATTGTGAATAAGGCTGCAGTGCAGCTTTTGCAGCCCGGGTCTTCTTCATTCTGGTCTTCTCAGGTGAGAGGCCCATTGGTGCGCCTGCTGGATTGAATGGTACCTCAATTTTTCCTTTTCAACGCAGCTCCTTTCTGTTCTCATTATTAGCGTTTAACCCTTTTACATCTCACCAGCAGCTAGAGGGTACACAGTTCTCTAAAACCTCTTCAGCATTGATTGTTTGTAGACTTTTTGCCAATGGTCAGTCGACGGGTGTGAGTTGAAAACTTTTTGTAGATTAGATTGCATAAGTCTAATACTTCCTGAGGTTGAGCTTTTATCCATTTTCCTTTCTTTAAAAAGAGAGTGAGTACAACTTACCTCTTCATACTAGCTTCGTGAACATTTTGCCTGTTTTGAATTTTTTTTATCCATTCCCTACCTCAGCACAATTTTGAGGGCAGGTGTCCTTTACAGCCCTGAGTCCTTGTGAATGGTAAGTGACCATTAGCTGTGGGTTAAAAGCTGCTGTTGCGGGAATCGGCCACAAGGCGGCAGCATTTCTCCTTTACCAAATCTGGTTACTAGGGCAACAGAGCCTTACTGGAAGTGGTGTTCTAGGTTGTAAATTAGAATGGAATGTGCGAGGAAAAAGCCCTTTAAGTTTATGTCTCATTACTTCTTGTTGGTATCTTTAACTTAATTTTTATTTTTTATCACAGCAAACTTGATTACAATGTTTTGTTTGTTCTAGGTGTGCAAGATGTGGTTCTTTCACACATATACATATATCTATTTTTCTTCGGATCCTTTTCCCATGTAGGGTACGACACAATGTTGAGTAGTCTTCTCTTGGTATTGCGTAGGTCTTTGGTGATTATATATTTCACATATGTTTGTATCACTCTGTTAACCTCAATACGGTAATGTATCCAATCCTCACACCTTTCCATTTGGTGAACCATAAGTTTTTTTAATGAATCTATGATAGTGTTTCTCTGTGGAAATACCTTTGTTTGTATCATTTTTTAGGTAACACCTATATATGATATGATAGGATATGTGTCTTTCGCTTTCTCACTTACACCAAGTTGCGTGATTACTTCTAGACTCATCTATGGTGCTGCAAATGGCATTGTTTCATTTTTTCACTAGCTCATATTCCATCTGTACATGTAGCAGTTCTTCATTGTCCACCCATCTGTCGTTGGACTTTTTGGTTACTTCCATATCTTGGCGATTGTTATACTATGCAATGCAGATTTGCGTACCTGTGTCCTTCCAATTCTGTCTTCTTAGGTTATAGGTCCAGGAATAGGTCTGCTGGATCATATGGTAGCTCAATGTTTACCTTTTAAAGGCACCTCTATTCTGTTCTCTTTAGTGGCTCTTTCCAGGTTACGTCCCACTTAAAGCGGAGGGTATGCATTTCTTCCCAGCACCTTCAGCATTTATTCTTTGTAGTTTTTGCTGATGGTTATTCTGAGTGGTGTGAGCTGATACCTCTTTGTGGTTGAATTTGCATGTGTCTCATAATGCGTTGAAATTGAGCTGTAAGACATGTCCTTTTTATTTTTCCAGCTGTGATTAGAGCTTATTTCTTCAAAGTGTTTTCTTAAAGTATGTGTCACCATTTGAAATATTTTGGCCATTATCTCCCTCAAGACATTTTGAGGGCAGGTTTCATTTACAGCCCTGCAGTACTTGTTCATATGAAGTGACCATTAGCTCAGGCTTTAAACCTGCTTTTGCAGGTAACAGCCAGAGAGCGACAGCCTTTCTACGTTCCCCTTGCTGGTACTAGGGAAACAGACCTACCGGCCAGTGTTGTTTTTCGGTTATAAATTAGAGTGCAATGTGCCCGGATAAACCCACAAATGTTGATGTCTCCTTGCTTTTGTTTGTTTTTAAATTTAATTTATATTTATTATTAGAGTAATATTCCATTGTGTACGTGGACCACTTCTTCTTGGTGCATTCCTCGGTTGATGGACATTTTCATTTCTTCCAAGCGCTGCCTATGGTAAATATTGCTGGCATACAGGTTTCCCAGCCTGTGACTTTTTGATTCTCATTTTCTCAGGTGATAGGCCAAGCAGTGGTTGTGATTGATGGACTGGTAGTTCATTGTTTCCCTTTTCAAAGCACCTACATTGTGTTTTCATTAGTGGCTCTTTACATGCCCCCCCTTACAACCGAGGGTACGCATTTCTCCACACTCCCTTCACCGTTTATTTTTTGCAGCATTTTTCCTAATGGCCATTCTGACTGCTGTGAGCTGATAGGGTTTTGTAATGTGGGTATGCATGTCATGAAAATTTTTAAAATTCATCATATTCCTATGCCTTTATCTTTTCTCTTAAAAGAAAAAACCGTGAGTACAATATAGCTCTTGAAATTGTCTTCTTCGAAGGTTGCCCTCTTCTGAATTTTTTGGTCGATTTTTGACCCCAGAAATTTTCTGGAGGGCAGGCGCAATTTACAGAACTGCAAGTTGGTGAAAATTTAGTGACCTTTTGCAGTGATTTCAAAGCTGCTGTTGTGGGAAACGTCCACAAGGAGGTAGCATTTCTCCATTCCCCAATCTGGGTTCTAGGGCAGCAGAGCCTTTCTGGAAGTCATTGTCCAGGTTGTAAATTAGAATGGAATTTGCCTGGAGAAATCCCCATAAGTTTATGTCTCATTACTTCTTCTTGGTTTTTAAATTTTTTTAAATCTGGGTAAAGTTTAGAATATTGTTTGTCCTAGGTGTACACAATCTAGTTCATTTGGACATTATGTATGTCTATTAATGTACAGATCCTCTTCCCATATAAAATATTACAGTGTTCCGTCGACCTCCCTTGCTATATGTTCGATCTTTTTGATACATGTATATAATATGTATTTGAATATGTATAGTAACACTAATCTTCATTTCTCAATTTCCCCCCTCCTTTCCTTTTTGATGAGCATAGTTTGTTTTCTACGCCTGTGAGTGTCTTTCTCTTTGGAAATATGTTCATCTGTGTCAGTTATTAGATAATGCCATAAGTGATAATATAAGATATAGGTCTTTTGCTTTCCGACCTCCTTCATGTTTTGTGATTATCTCCAGGCTCATCTATGGTGCCTCAAAGAGCAGTGCTTCAATGTTTTCCATGGCTAATATTCCATTGTGTACATGGACCACTTCTTCTTGGTGCATTCCTCTGTTGATGGACATTTTCGTTGCTTCCAAGTGTTGCCTATGGTAAATATTGCTGGAGTGCAGGATTGCCAGCCTGCGATTTTTGATTTTCATTTTCTCAGGTGATAGACCCAGCAGTGGGTATGATTGATTGACTGGTATGGTAGCTCAACGTTTACCTTTCCAAGGCACCTCAATTGTGCTTTCATTAGTGGCTCTTACCACGTCCCCCTTAGAATCGAGGGTACGCATTTCTCCACAATCACGTCAGCATTTCTTGTTTGCAGCATTTTTGTTGATGGCCATTCTGACTGGTGTGAGCTGATAGGTTTTTGTAATTTGGGTTTACATGTCTGTAAAAATTCCTACAATTCATCATTTTTCCACGCCTTTTTCTTTTCTGTTAAAAGAAAAAAGAAAAAAAAGTGTGAGTATAATATACCTCTTCAAATTTTCTTTTTGGAAGGTTGCACTCTAGAATATTTTGGTCGATTTTCGACCTCAGTATTTTTTGGGTGCAGGTGTCATTTACAGACCTGCAATTGGTGAATATTTAGCGACCTTTTGCAGTGGGTTTAAAGCTGCTGTTGTGGGAAATGGCCACAAGGATGCAGCATTTCTCCATTCCCAAATCTGGGTACTAGGGCAGCAGAGCCGTTCTGGAAGTCGTTTGCCTAGGTTGTAAATTTGAATGGAATGTGCCAGGAGAACCCCCCATAAGTTTATGTCTCATTACTCCTAGTTGGTTGTTTTAATTTTTTCAATTGGGGTAATGGTTAGAATGTTGCTTGTCCAAGGTGTACATACTCTGGTTCATCTACATATTCTATATACCTATTTATGTAGAGATCCTCTTCCCGTGTAAATTGTTACACAGTGTTCCGTAAACCTTCCTTGCTATATGGTCGGTCTTTTTTGATATATGTATATAATATGTATTTGTATACATATGGTAACGCTAATCTTCATGTATCCATTCCCCCCACCTTTCCTTGTAGATAAGCATAGTTTTTTTAATAAGTCTGTGATTGACTTTCTCAGTGGAAATATGTTCATTTGTGTCAGTTATTAGAGAACGCGTATAAGTGATATCATAGGATATAGGACTTTTGCTTTCCGACTTACCTCATGTTCTGTGATTATCTCCAAGATCATCTATGGTGTCTCAAAGAGCAGTGTTTCATTGTTTTCCATGGCTAGTATTCATTGTGTACATGGGCCGCTTCTTCTTTTTCCTTTCATCTGTTGATGGACATTTTGGTTGCTTCACTGTCTTGTCTATTGTGAATAAGGCTGCAGTGCAGCTTTTGCAGCCCGGGTCTTCTTCATTCTGGTCTTCTCAGGTGAGAGGCCCATTGGTGCGCCTGCTGGATTGAATGGTACCTCAATTTTTCCTTTTCAACGCAGCTCCTTTCTGTTCTCATTATTAGCGTTTAACCCTTTTACATCTCACCAGCAGCTAGAGGGTACACAGTTCTCTAAAACCTCTTCAGCATTGATTGTTTGTAGACTTTTTGCCAATGGTCAGTCGACGGGTGTGAGTTGAAAACTTTTTGTAGATTAGATTGCATGAGTCTAATACTTCCTGAGGTTGAGCTTTTATCCATTTTCCTTTCTTTAAAAAGAGAGTGAGTACAACTTACCTCTTCATACTAGCTTCGTGAACATTTTGCCTGTTTTGAATTTTTTTTATCCATTCCCTACCTCAGCACAATTTTGAGGGCAGGTGTCCTTTACAGCCCTGAGTCCTTGTGAATGGTAAGTGACCATTAGCTGTGGGTTAAAAGCTGCTGTTGCGGGAATCGGCCACAAGGCGGCAGCATTTCTCCTTTACCAAATCTGGTTACTAGGGCAACAGAGCCTTACTGGAAGTGGTGTTCTAGGTTGTAAATTAGAATGGAATGTGCGAGGAAAAAGCCCTTTAAGTTTATGTCTCATTACTTCTTGTTGGTATCTTTAACTTAATTTTTATTTTTTATCACAGCAAACTTGATTACAATGTTTTGTTTGTTCTAGGTGTGCAAGATGTGGTTCTTTCACACATATACATATATCTATTTTTCTTCGGATCCTTTTCCCATGTAGGTTACGACACAATGTTGAGTAGTCTTCTCTTGGTATTGCGTAGGTCTTTGGTGATTATATATTTCACATATGTTTGTATCACTCTGTTAACCTCAATACGGTAATGTATCCAATCCTCACATCTTTCCATTTGGTGAACCATAAGTTTTTTTAATGAATCTATGATAGTGTTTCTCTGTGGAAATACCTTTGTTTGTATCATTTTTTAGGTAACACCTATATGTGATATGATAGGATATGTGTCTTTCGCTTTCTCACTTACACCAAGTTGCGTGATTACTTCTAGACTCATCTATGGTGCTGCAAATGGCATTGTTTCATTTTTTCACTAGCTCATATTCCATCTGTACATGTAGCAGTTCTTCATTGTCCACCCATCTGTCGTTGGACTTTTTGGTTACTTCCATATCTTGGCGATTGTTATACTATGCAATGCAGATTTGCGTACCTGTGTCCTTCCAATTCTGTCTTCTTAGGTTATAGGTCCAGGAATAGGTCTGCTGGATCATATGGTAGCTCAATGTTTACCTTTTAAAGGCACCTCTATTCTGTTCTCTTTAGTGGCTCTTTCCAGGTTACGTCCCACTTAAAGCGGAGGGTATGCATTTCTTCCCAGCACCTTCAGCATTTATTCTTTGTAGTTTTTGCTGATGGTTATTCTGAGTGGTGTGAGCTGATACCTCTTTGTGGTTGAATTTGCATGTGTCTCATAATGCGTTGAAATTGAGCTGTAAGACATGTCCTTTTTATTTTTCCAGCTGTGATTAGAGCTTATTTCTTCAAAGTGTTTTCTTAAAGTATGTGTCACCATTTGAAATATTTTGGCCATTATCTCCCTCAAGACATTTTGAGGGCAGGTTTCATTTACAGCCCTGCAGTACTTGTTCATATGAAGTGACCATTAGCTCAGGCTTTAAACCTGCTTTTGCAGGTAACGGCCAGAGAGCGACAGCCTTTCTACGTTCCCCTTGCTGGTACTAGGGAAACAGACCTACCGGCCAGTGGTGTTTTTCGGTTATAAATTAGAGTGCAATGTGCCCGGATAAACCCACAAATGTTGATGTCTCCTTGCTTTTGTTTGTTTTTAAATTTAATTTATATTTATTATTAGAGTAATATTCCATTGTGTACGTGGACCACTTCTTCTTGGTGCATTCCTCGGTTGATGGACATTTTCATTTCTTCCAAGCGCTGGCTATGGTAAATATTGCTGGCATACAGGTTTCCCAGCCTGTGACTTTTTGATTCTCATTTTCTCAGGTGATAGGCCAAGCAGTGGTTGTGATTGATGGACTGGTAGTTCAATGTTTCCCTTTTCAAAGCACCTACATTGTGTTTTCATTAGTGGCTCTTTACATGCCCCCCCCTTACAACCGAGGGTACGCATTTCTCCACACTCCCTTCACCGTTTATTTTTTGCAGCATTTTTCCTAATGGCCATTCTGACTGCTGTGAGCTGATAGGGTTTTGTAATATGGGTATGCATGTCATGAAAATTTTTAAAATTCATCATATTCCTATGCCTTTTTCTTTTCTCTTAAAAGAAAAAACCGTGAGTACAATACAGCTCTTGAAATTTTCTTCTTCGAAGGTTGCCCTCTTCTGAATTTTTTGGTCGATTTTTGACCCCAGAAATTTTCTGGAGGCCAGGCGCAATTTACAGAACTGCAAGTTGGTGAAAATTTAGTGACGTTTTGCAGTGAGTTCAAAGCTGCTGTTGTGGGAAACGTCCCCAAGGAGGTAGCATTTCTCCATTCCCCAATCTGGGTTCTAGGGCAGCAGAGCCTTTCTGGAAGTCATTGTCCAGGTTGTAAATTAGAATGGAATTTGCCTGGAGAAATCCCCATAAGTTTATGTCTCATTACTTCTTCTTGGTTTTTAAAATTTTTTAAATCTGGGTAAAGTTTAGAATATTGTTTGTCCTAGGTGTACACAATCTAGTTCATTTGGACATTATGTATGTCTATTAATGTACAGATCCTCTTCCCATATAAAATATTACAGTGTTCCGTCGACCTCCCTTGCTATATGTTCGATCTTTTTGATACATGTATATAATATGTATTTGAATATGTATAGTAACACTAATCTTCATTTCTCAATTTCCCCCCTCCTTTCCTTTTTGATGAGCATAGTTTGTTTTCTACGCCTGTGAGTGTCTTTCTCTTTGGAAATATGTTCATCTGTGTCAGTTATTAGATAATGCCATAAGTGATAATATAAGATATAGGTCTTTTGCTTTCCGACCTCCTTCATGTTTTGTGATTATCTCCAGGCTCATCTATGGTGCCTCAAAGAGCAGTGCTTCAATGTTTTCCATGGCTAATATTCCATTGTGTACATGGACCACTTCTTCTTGGTGCATTCCTCTGTTGATGGACATTTTCGTTGCTTCCAAGTGTTGCCTATGGTAAATATTGCTGGAGTGCAGGATTGCCAGCCTGCGATTTTTGATTTTCATTTTCTCAGGTGATAGACCCAGCAGTGGGTATGATTGATTGACTGGTATGGTAGCTCAACGTTTACCTTTCCAAGGCACCTCAATTGTGCTTTCATTAGTGGCTCTTACCACGTCCCCCTTAGAATCGAGGGTACGCATTTCTCCACAATCACGTCAGCATTTCTTGTTTGCAGCATTTTTGTTGATGGCCATTCTGACTGGTGTGAGCTGATAGGTTTTTGTAATTTGGGTTTACATGTCTGTAAAAATTCCTACAATTCATCATTTTTCCACGCCTTTTTCTTTTCTGTTAAAAGAAAAAAGAAAAAAAAGTGTGAGTATAATATACCTCTTCAAATTTTCTTTTTGGAAGGTTGCACTCTAGAATATTTTGGTCGATTTTCGACCTCAGTATTTTTTGGGTGCAGGTGTCATTTACAGACCTGCAATTGGTGAATATTTAGCGACCTTTTGCAGTGGGTTTAAAGCTGCTGTTGTGGGAAATGGCCACAAGGATGCAGCATTTCTCCATTCCCAAATCTGGGTACTAGGGCAGCAGAGCCGTTCTGGAAGTCGTTTGCCTAGGTTGTAAATTTGAATGGAATGTGCCAGGAGAACCCCCCATAAGTTTATGTCTCATTACTCCTAGTTGGTTGTTTTAATTTTTTCAATTGGGGTAATGGTTAGAATGTTGCTTGTCCAAGGTGTACATACTCTGGTTCATCTACATATTCTATATACCTATTTATGTAGAGATCCTCTTCCCGTGTAAATTGTTACACAGTGTTCCGTAAACCTTCCTTGCTATATGGTCGGTCTTTTTTGATATATGTATATAATATGTATTTGTATACATATGGTAACGCTAATCTTCATGTATCCATTCCCCCCACCTTTCCTTGTAGATAAGCATAGTTTTTTTAATAAGTCTGTGATTGACTTTCTCAGTGGAAATATGTTCATTTGTGTCAGTTATTAGAGAACGCGTATAAGTGATATCATAGGATATAGGACTTTTGCTTTCCGACTTACCTCATGTTCTGTGATTATCTCCAAGATCATCTATGGTGTCTCAAAGAGCAGTGTTTCATTGTTTTCCATGGCTAGTATTCATTGTGTACATGGGCCGCTTCTTCTTTTTCCTTTCATCTGTTGATGGACATTTTGGTTGCTTCACTGTCTTGTCTATTGTGAATAAGGCTGCAGTGCAGCTTTTGCAGCCCGGGTCTTCTTCATTCTGGTCTTCTCAGGTGAGAGGCCCATTGGTGCGCCTGCTGGATTGAATGGTACCTCAATTTTTCCTTTTCAACGCAGCTCCTTTCTGTTCTCATTATTAGCGTTTAACCCTTTTACATCTCACCAGCAGCTAGAGGGTACACAGTTCTCTAAAACCTCTTCAGCATTGATTGTTTGTAGACTTTTTGCCAATGGTCAGTCGACGGGTGTGAGTTGAAAACTTTTTGTAGATTAGATTGCATGAGTCTAATACTTCCTGAGGTTGAGCTTTTATCCATTTTCCTTTCTTTAAAAAGAGAGTGAGTACAACTTACCTCTTCATACTAGCTTCGTGAACATTTTGCCTGTTTTGAATTTTTTTTATCCATTCCCTACCTCAGCACAATTTTGAGGGCAGGTGTCCTTTACAGCCCTGAGTCCTTGTGAATGGTAAGTGACCATTAGCTGTGGGTTAAAAGCTGCTGTTGCGGGAATCGGCCACAAGGCGGCAGCATTTCTCCTTTACCAAATCTGGTTACTAGGGCAACAGAGCCTTACTGGAAGTGGTGTTCTAGGTTGTAAATTAGAATGGAATGTGCGAGGAAAAAGCCCTTTAAGTTTATGTCTCATTACTTCTTGTTGGTATCTTTAACTTAATTTTTATTTTTTATCACAGCAAACTTGATTACAATGTTTTGTTTGTTCTAGGTGTGCAAGATGTGGTTCTTTCACACATATACATATATCTATTTTTCTTCGGATCCTTTTCCCATGTAGGTTACGACACAATGTTGAGTAGTCTTCTCTTGGTATTGCGTAGGTCTTTGGTGATTATATATTTCACATATGTTTGTATCACTCTGTTAACCTCAATACGGTAATGTATCCAATCCTCACATCTTTCCATTTGGTGAACCATAAGTTTTTTTAATGAATCTATGATAGTGTTTCTCTGTGGAAATACCTTTGTTTGTATCATTTTTTAGGTAACACCTATATGTGATATGATAGGATATGTGTCTTTCGCTTTCTCACTTACACCAAGTTGCGTGATTACTTCTAGACTCATCTATGGTGCTGCAAATGGCATTGTTTCATTTTTTCACTAGCTCATATTCCATCTGTACATGTAGCAGTTCTTCATTGTCCACCCATCTGTCGTTGGACTTTTTGGTTACTTCCATATCTTGGCGATTGTTATACTATGCAATGCAGATTTGCGTACCTGTGTCCTTCCAATTCTGTCTTCTTAGGTTATAGGTCCAGGAATAGGTCTGCTGGATCATATGGTAGCTCAATGTTTACCTTTTAAAGGCACCTCTATTCTGTTCTCTTTAGTGGCTCTTTCCAGGTTACGTCCCACTTAAAGCGGAGGGTATGCATTTCTTCCCAGCACCTTCAGCATTTATTCTTTGTAGTTTTTGCTGATGGTTATTCTGAGTGGTGTGAGCTGATACCTCTTTGTGGTTGAATTTGCATGTGTCTCATAATGCGTTGAAATTGAGCTGTAAGACATGTCCTTTTTATTTTTCCAGCTGTGATTAGAGCTTATTTCTTCAAAGTGTTTTCTTAAAGTATGTGTCACCATTTGAAATATTTTGGCCATTATCTCCCTCAAGACATTTTGAGGGCAGGTTTCATTTACAGCCCTGCAGTACTTGTTCATATGAAGTGACCATTAGCTCAGGCTTTAAACCTGCTTTTGCAGGTAACGGCCAGAGAGCGACAGCCTTTCTACGTTCCCCTTGCTGGTACTAGGGAAACAGACCTACCGGCCAGTGGTGTTTTTCGGTTATAAATTAGAGTGCAATGTGCCCGGATAAACCCACAAATGTTGATGTCTCCTTGCTTTTGTTTGTTTTTAAATTTAATTTATATTTATTATTAGAGTAATATTCCATTGTGTACGTGGACCACTTCTTCTTGGTGCATTCCTCGGTTGATGGACATTTTCATTTCTTCCAAGTGCTGGCTATGGTAAATATTGCTGGCATACAGGTTTCCCAGCCTGTGACTTTTTGATTCTCATTTTCTCAGGTGATAGGCCAAGCAGTGGTTGTGATTGATGGACTGGTAGTTCAATGTTTCCCTTTTCAAAGCACCTACATTGTGTTTTCATTAGTGGCTCTTTACATGCCCCCCCCTTACAACCGAGGGTACGCATTTCTCCACACTCCCTTCACCGTTTATTTTTTGCAGCATTTTTCCTAATGGCCATTCTGACTGCTGTGAGCTGATAGGGTTTTGTAATATGGGTATGCATGTCATGAAAATTTTTAAAATTCATCATATTCCTATGCCTTTTTCTTTTCTCTTAAAAGAAAAAACCGTGAGTACAATACAGCTCTTGAAATTGTCTTCTTCGAAGGTTGCCCTCTTCTGAATTTTTTGGTCGATTTTTGACCCCAGAAATTTTCTGGAGGCCAGGCGCAATTTACAGAACTGCAAGTTGGTGAAAATTTAGTGACGTTTTGCAGTGAGTTCAAAGCTGCTGTTGTGGGAAACGTCCCCAAGGAGGTAGCATTTCTCCATTCCCCAATCTGGGTTCTAGGGCAGCAGAGCCTTTCTGGAAGTCATTGTCCAGGTTGTAAATTAGAATGGAATTTGCCTGGAGAAATCCCCATAAGTTTATGTCTCATTACTTCTTCTTGGTTTTTAAAATTTTTTAAATCTGGGTAAAGTTTAGAATATTGTTTGTCCTAGGTGTACACAATCTAGTTCATTTGGACATTATGTATGTCTATTAATGTACAGATCCTCTTCCCATATAAAATATTACAGTGTTCCGTCGACCTCCCTTGCTATATGTTCGATCTTTTTGATACATGTATATAATATGTATTTGAATATGTATAGTAACACTAATCTTCATTTCTCAATTTCCCCCCTCCTTTCCTTTTAGATGAGCATAGTTTGTTTTCTACGCCTGTGAGTGTCTTTCTCTTTGGAAATATGTTCATCTGTGTCAGTTATTAGATAATGCCATAAGTGATAATATAAGATATAGGTCTTTTGCTTTCCGACCTCCTTCATGTTTTGTGATTATCTCCAGGCTCATCTATGGTGCCTCAAAGAGCAGTGTTTCAATGTTTTCCATGGCTAATATTCCATTGTGTACATGGACCACTTCTTCTTGGTGCATTCCTCTGTTGATGGACATTTTCGTTGCTTCCAAGTGTTGCCTATGGTAAATATTGCTGGAGTGCAGGATTGCCAGCCTGCGATTTTTGATTTTCATTTTCTCAGGTGATAGACCCAGCAGTGGGTATGATTCATTGACTGGTATGGTAGCTCAACGTTTACCTTTCCAAGGCACCTCAATTGTGCTTTCATTAGTGGCTCTTACCACGTCCCCCTTAGAATCGAGGGTACGCATTTCTCCACAATCACGTCAGCATTTCTTGTTTGCAGCATTTTTGTTGATGGCCATTCTGACTGGTGTGAGCTGATAGGTTTTTGTAATTTGGGTTTACATGTCTGTAAAAATTCCTACAATTCATCATTTTTCCACGCCTTTTTCTTTTCTGTTAAAAGAAAAAAGAAAAAACAGTGTGAGTATAATATACCTCTTCAAATTTTCTTTTTGGAAGGTTGCACTCTAGAATATTTTGGTCGATTTTCGACCTCAGTATTTTTTGGGTGCAGGTGTCATTTACAGACCTGCAATTGGTGAATATTTAGCGACCTTTTGCAGTGGGTTTAAAGCTGCTGTTGTGGGAAATGGCCACAAGGATGCAGCATTTCTCCATTCCCAAATCTGGGTACTAGGGCAGCAGAGCCGTTCTGGAAGTCGTTTGCCTAGGTTGTAAATTTGAATGGAATGTGCCAGGAGAACCCCCCATAAGTTTATGTCTCATTACTCCTAGTTGGTTGTTTTAATTTTTTCAATTGGGGTAATGGTTAGAATGTTGCTTGTCCAAGGTGTACATACTCTGGTTCATCTACATATTCTATATACCTATTTATGTAGAGATCCTCTTCCCGTGTAAATTGTTACACAGTGTTCCGTAAACCTTCCTTGCTATATGGTCGGTCTTTTTGATATATGTATATAATATGTATTTGTATACATATGGTAACGCCAATCATCATGTATCCATTCCCCCCACCTTTCCTTGTAGATAAGCATAGTTTTTTTTAATAAGTCTGTGATTGACTTTCTCAGTGGAAATATGTTCATTTGTGTCAGTTATTAGAGAACGCGTATAAGTGATATCATAGGATATAGGACTTTTGCTTTCCGACTTACCTCATGTTCTGTGATTATCTCCAAGATCATCTATGGTGTCTCAAAGAGCAGAGTTTCATTGTTTTCCATGGCTAGTATTCATTGTGTACATGGACCGCTTCTTCTTTTTCCTTTCATCTGTTGATGGACATTTTGGTTGCTTCACTGTCTTGTCTATTGTGAATAAGGCTGCAGTGCAGCTTTTGCAGCCCGGGTCTTCTTCATTCTGGTCTTCTCAGGTGAGAGGCCCATTGGTGCGCCTGCTGGATTGAATGGTACCTCAATTTTTCCTTTTCAACGCAGCTCCTTTCTGTTCTCATTATTAGCGTTTAACCCTTTTACATCTCACCAGCAGCTAGAGGGTACACAGTTCTCTAAAACCTCTTCAGCATTGATTGTTTGTAGACTTTTTGCCAATGGTCAGTCGACGGGTGTGAGTTGAAAACTTTTTGTAGATTAGATTGCATAAGTCTAATACTTCCTGAGGTTGAGCTTTTATCCATTTTCCTTTCTTTAAAAAGAGAGTGAGTACAACTTACCTCTTCATACTAGCTTCGTGAACATTTTGCCTGTTTTGAATTTTTTTTATCCATTCCCTACCTCAGCACAATTTTGAGGGCAGGTGTCCTTTACAGCCCTGAGTCCTTGTGAATGGTAAGTGACCATTAGCTGTGGGTTAAAAGCTGCTGTTGCGGGAATCGGCCACAAGGCGGCAGCATTTCTCCTTTACCAAATCTGGTTACTAGGGCAACAGAGCCTTACTGGAAGTGGTGTTCTAGGTTGTAAATTAGAATGGAATGTGCGAGGAAAAAGCCCTTTAAGTTTATGTCTCATTACTTCTTGTTGGTATCTTTAACTTAATTTTTATTTTTTATCACAGCAAACTTGATTACAATGTTTTGTTTGTTCTAGGTGTGCAAGATGTGGTTCTTTCACACATATACATATATCTATTTTTCTTCGGATCCTTTTCCCATGTAGGTTACGACACAATGTTGAGTAGTCTTCTCTTGGTATTGCGTAGGTCTTTGGTGATTATATATTTCACATATGTTTGTATCACTCTGTTAACCTCAATACGGTAATGTATCCAATCCTCACACCTTTCCATTTGGTGAACCATAAGTTTTTTTAATGAATCTATGATAGTGTTTCTCTGTGGAAATACCTTTGTTTGTATCATTTTTTAGGTAACACCTATATGTGATATGATAGGATATGTGTCTTTCGCTTTCTCACTTACACCAAGTTGCGTGATTACTTCTAGACTCATCTATGGTGCTGCAAATGGCATTGTTTCATTTTTTCACTAGCTCATATTCCATCTGTACATGTAGCAGTTCTTCATTGTCCACCCATCTGTCGTTGGACTTTTTGGTTACTTCCATATCTTGGCGATTGTTATACTATGCAATGCAGATTTGCGTACCTGTGTCCTTCCAATTCTGTCTTCTTAGGTTATAGGTCCAGGAATAGGTCTGCTGGATCATATGGTAGCTCAATGTTTACCTTTTAAAGGCACCTCTATTCTGTTCGCTTTAGTGGCTCTTTCCAGGTTACGTCCCACTTAAAGCGGAAGGTATGCATTTCTTCCCAGCACCTTCAGCATTTATTCTTTGTAGTTTTTGCTGATGGTTATTCTGAGTGGTGTGAGCTGATACCTCTTTGTGGTTGAATTTGCATGTGTCTCATAATGCGTTGAAATTGAGCTGTAAGACATGTCCTTTTTATTTTTCCAGCTGTGATGAGAGCTTATTTCTTCAAAGTGTTTTCTTAAAGTATGTGTCACCATTTGAAATATTTTGGCCATTATCTCCCTCAAGACATTTTGAGGGCAGTTTTCATTTACAGCCCTGCAATACTTGTTCATATGAAGTGACCATTAGCTCAGGCTTTAAACCTGCTTTTGCAGGTAACGGCCAGAGAGCGACAGCCTTTCTACGTTCCCCTTGCTGGTACTAGGGAAACAGACCTACCGGCCAGTGGTGTTTTTCGGTTATAAATTAGAGTGCAATGTGCCCGGATAAACCCACAAATGTTGATGTCTCCTTGCTTTTGTTTGTTTTTAAATTTAATTTATATTTATTATTAGAGTAATATTCCATTGTGTACGTGGACCACTTCTTCTTGGTGCATTCCTCGGTTGATGGACATTTTCATTTCTTACAAGCGCTGCCTATGGTAAATATTGCTGGCATACAGGTTTCCCAGCCTGTGACTTTTTGATTCTCATTTTCTCAGGTGATAGGCCAAGCAGTGGTTGTGATTGATGGACTGGTAGTTCATTGTTTCCCTTTTCAAAGCACCTACATTGTGTTTTCATTAGTGGCTCTTTACATGCCCCCCCTTACAACCGAGGGTACGCATTTCTCCACACTCCCTTCACCGTTTATTTTTTGCAGCATTTTTCCTAATGGCCATTCTGACTGCTGTGAGCTGATAGGGTTTTGTAATGTGGGTATGCATGTCATGAAAATTTTTAAAATTCATCATATTCCTATGCCTTTATCTTTTCTCTTAAAAGAAAAAACCGTGAGTACAATATAGCTCTTGAAATTGTCTTCTTCGAAGGTTGCCCTCTTCTGAATTTTTTGGTCGATTTTTGACCCCAGAAATTTTCTGGAGGGCAGGCGCAATTTACAGAACTGCAAGTTGGTGAAAATTTAGTGACCTTTTGCAGTGATTTCAAAGCTGCTGTTGTGGGAAACGTCCACAAGGAGGTAGCATTTCTCCATTCCCCAATCTGGGTTCTAGGGCAGCAGAGCCTTTCTGGAAGTCATTGTCCAGGTTGTAAATTAGAATGGAATTTGCCTGGAGAAATCCCCATAAGTTTATGTCTCATTACTTCTTCTTGGTTTTTAAATTTTTTTAAATCTGGGTAAAGTTTAGAATATTGTTTGTCCTAGGTGTACACAATCTAGTTCATTTGGACAATATGTATGTCTATTAATGTACAGATCCTCTTCCCATATAAAATATTACAGTGTTCCGTCGACCTCCCTTGCTATATGTTCGATCTTTTTGATACATGTATATAATATGTATTTGAATATGTATAGTAACACTAATCTTCATTTCTCAATTTCCCCCCTCCTTTCCTTTTAGATGAGCATAGTTTGTTTTCTACGCCTGTGAGTGTCTTTCTCTTTGGAAATATGTTCATCTGTGTCAGTTATTAGATAATGCCATAAGTGATAATATAAGATATAGGTCTTTTGCTTTCCGACCTACTTCATGTTTTGTGATTATCTCCAGGCTCATCTATGGTGCCTCAAAGAGCAGTGCTTCAATGTTTTCCATGGCTAATATTCCATTGTGTACATGGACCACTTCTTCTTGGTGCATTCCTCTGTTGATGGACACTTTCGTTGCTTCCAAGTGTTGCCTATGGTAAATATTGCTGGAGTGCAGGATTGCCAGCCTGCGATTTTTGATTTTCATTTTCTCAGGTGATAGACCCAGCAGTGGGTATGATTGATTGACTGGTATGGTAGCTCAACGTTTACCTTTTCAAGGCACCTCAATTGTGCTTTCATTAGTGGCTCGTACCACGTCCACCTTAGAATCGAGGGTACGCATTTCTCCACAATCACGTCAGCATTTCTTGTTTGCAGCATTTTTGTTGATGGCCATTCTGACTGGTGTGAGCTGATAGGTTTTTGTAATTTGGGTTTACATGTCTGTAAAAATTCCTACAATTCATCATTTTTCCACGCCTTTTTCTTTTCTGTTAAAAGAAAAAAGAAAAAAAAGTGTGAGTATAATATATCTCTTCAAATTTTCTTTTTGGAAGGTTGCACTCTAGAATATTTTGGTCGATTTTCGACCTCAGTATTTTTTGGAGGGCAGGTGTCATTTACAGACCTGCAATTGGTGAATATTTAGTGACCTTTTGCAGTGGGTTTAAAGCTGCTGTTGTGGGAAACGGCCACAAGGATGCAGCATTTCTCCATTCCCAAATCTGGGTACTAGGGCAGCAGAGCCGTTCTGGAAGTCGTTTGCCTAGGTTGTAAATTTGAATGGAATGTGCCAGGAGAACCCCCCATAAGTTTATGTCTCATTACTCCTAGTTGGTTGTTTTAATTTTTTCAATTGGGGTAATGGTTAGAATGTTGCTTGTCCAAGGTGTACATACTCTGGTTCATCTACATATTCTATATACCTATTTATGTAGAGATCCTCTTCCCGTGTAAATTGTTACACAGTGTTCCGTAAACCTTCCTTGCTATATGGTCGGTCTTTTTGATATATGTATATAATATGTATTTGTATACATATGGTAACGCCAATCATCATGTATCCATTCCCCCCACCTTTCCTTGTAGATAAGCATAGTTTTTTTTAATAAGTCTGTGATTGACTTTCTCAGTGGAAATATGTTCATTTGTGTCAGTTATTAGAGAACGCGTATAAGTGATATCATAGGATATAGGACTTTTGCTTTCCGACTTACCTCATGTTCTGTGATTATCTCCAAGATCATCTATGGTGTCTCAAAGAGCAGTGTTTCATTGTTTTCCATGGCTAGTATTCATTGTGTACATGGGCCGCTTCTTCTTTTTCCTTTCATCTGTTGATGGACATTTTGGTTGCTTCACTGTCTTGTCTATTGTGAATAAGGCTGCAGTGCAGCTTTTGCAGCCCGGGTCTTCTTCATTCTGGTCTTCTCAGGTGAGAGGCCCATTGGTGCGCCTGCTGGATTGAATGGTACCTCAATTTTTCCTTTTCAACGCAGCTCCTTTCTGTTCTCATTATTAGCGTTTAACCCTTTTACATCTCACCAGCAGCTAGAGGGTACACAGTTCTCTAAAACCTCTTCAGCATTGATTGTTTGTAGACTTTTTGCCAATGGTCAGTCGACGGGTGTGAGTTGAAAACTTTTTGTAGATTAGATTGCATGAGTCTAATACTTCCTGAGGTTGAGCTTTTATCCATTTTCCTTTCTTTAAAAAGAGAGTGAGTACAACTTACCTCTTCATACTAGCTTCGTGAACATTTTGCCTGTTTTGAATTTTTTTTATCCATTCCCTACCTCAGCACAATTTTGAGGGCAGGTGTCCTTTACAGCCCTGAGTCCTTGTGAATGGTAAGTGACCATTAGCTGTGGGTTAAAAGCTGCTGTTGCGGGAATCGGCCACAAGGCGGCAGCATTTCTCCTTTACCAAATCTGGTTACTAGGGCAACAGAGCCTTACTGGAAGTGGTGTTCTAGGTTGTAAATTAGAATGGAATGTGCGAGGAAAAAGCCCTTTAAGTTTATGTCTCATTACTTCTTGTTGGTATCTTTAACTTAATTTTTATTTTTTATCACAGCAAACTTGATTACAATGTTTTGTTTGTTCTAGGTGTGCAAGATGTGGTTCTTTCACACATATACATATATCTATTTTTCTTCGGATCCTTTTCCCATGTAGGTTACGACACAATGTTGAGTAGTCTTCTCTTGGTATTGCGTAGGTCTTTGGTGATTATATATTTCACATATGTTTGTATCACTCTGTTAACCTCAATACGGTAATGTATCCAATCCTCACATCTTTCCATTTGGTGAACCATAAGTTTTTTTAATGAATCTATGATAGTGTTTCTCTGTGGAAATACCTTTGTTTGTATCATTTTTTAGGTAACACCTATATGTGATATGATAGGATATGTGTCTTTCGCTTTCTCACTTACACCAAGTTGCGTGATTACTTCTAGACTCATCTATGGTGCTGCAAATGGCATTGTTTCATTTTTTCACTAGCTCATATTCCATCTGTACATGTAGCAGTTCTTCATTGTCCACCCATCTGTCGTTGGACTTTTTGGTTACTTCCATATCTTGGCGATTGTTATACTATGCAATGCAGATTTGCGTACCTGTGTCCTTCCAATTCTGTCTTCTTAGGTTATAGGTCCAGGAATAGGTCTGCTGGATCATATGGTAGCTCAATGTTTACCTTTTAAAGGCACCTCTATTCTGTTCGCTTTAGTGGCTCTTTCCAGGTTACGTCCCACTTAAAGCGGAGGGTATGCATTTCTTCCCAGCACCTTCAGCATTTATTCTTTGTAGTTTTTGCTGATGGTTATTCTGAGTGGTGTGAGCTGATACCTCTTTGTGGTTGAATTTGCATGTGTCTCATAATGCGTTGAAATTGAGCTGTAAGACATGTCCTTTTTATTTTTCCAGCTGTGATGAGAGCCTATTTCTTCAAAGTGTTTTCTTAAAGTATGTGTCACCATTTGAAATATTTTGGCCATTATCTCCCTCAAGACATTTTGAGGGCAGGTTTCATTTACAGCCCTGCAGTACTTGTTCATATGAAGTGACCATTAGCTCAGGCTTTAAACCTGCTTTTGCAGGTAACGGCCAGAGAGCGACAGCCTTTCTACGTTCCCCTTGCTGGTACTAGGGAAACAGACCTACCGGCCAGTGGTGTTTTTCGGTTATAAATTAGAGTGCAATGTGCCCGGATAAACCCACAAATGTTGATGTCTCCTTGCTTTTGTTTGTTTTTAAATTTAATTTATATTTATTATTAGAGTAATATTCCATTGTGTACGTGGACCACTTCTTCTTGGTGCATTCCTCGGTTGATGGACATTTTCATTTCTTCCAAGCGCTGCCTATGGTAAATATTGCTGGCATACAGGTTTCCCAGCCTGTGACTTTTTGATTCTCATTTTCTCAGGTGATAGGCCAAGCAGTGGTTGTGATTGATGGACTGGTAGTTCATTGTTTCCCTTTTCAAAGCACCTACATTGTGTTTTCATTAGTGGCTCTTTACATGCCCCCCCTTACAACCGAGGGTACGCATTTCTCCACACTCCCTTCACCGTTTATTTTTTGCAGCATTTTTCCTAATGGCCATTCTGACTGCTGTGAGCTGATAGGGTTTTGTAATGTGGGTATGCATGTCATGAAAATTTTTAAAATTCATCATATTCCTATGCCTTTATCTTTTCTCTTAAAAGAAAAAACCGTGAGTACAATATAGCTCTTGAAATTGTCTTCTTCGAAGGTTGCCCTCTTCTGAATTTTTTGGTCGATTTTTGACCCCAGAAATTTTCTGGAGGGCAGGCGCCATTTACAGAACTGCAAGTTGGTGAAAATTTAGTGACCTTTTGCAGTGATTTCAAAGCTGCTGTTGTGGGAAACGTCCACAAGGAGGTAGCATTTCTCCATTCCCCAATCTGGGTTCTAGGGCAGCAGAGCCTTTCTGGAAGTCATTGTCCAGGTTGTAAATTAGAATGGAATTTGCCTGGAGAAATCCCCATAAGTTTATGTCTCATTACTTCTTCTTGGTTTTTAAATTTTTTTAAATCTGGGTAAAGTTTAGAATATTGTTTGTCCTAGGTGTACACAATCTAGTTCATTTGGACATTATGTATGTCTATTAATGTACAGATCCTCTTCCCATATAAAATATTACAGTGTTCCGTCGACCTCCCTTGCTATATGTTCGATCTTTTTGATACATGTATATAATATGTATTTGAATATGTATAGTAACACTAATCTTCATTTCTCAATTTCCCCCCTCCTTTCCTTTTAGATGAGCATAGTTTGTTTTCTACGCCTGTGAGTGTCTTTCTCTTTGGAAATATGTTCATCTGTGTCAGTTATTAGATAATGCCATAAGTGATAATATAAGATATAGGTCTTTTGCTTTCCGACCTACTTCATGTTTTGTGATTATCTCCAGGCTCATCTATGGTGCCTCAAAGAGCAGTGCTTCAATGTTTTCCATGGCTAATATTCCATTGTGTACATGGACCACTTCTTCTTGGTGCATTCCTCTGTTGATGGACACTTTCGTTGCTTCCAAGTGTTGCCTATGGTAAATATTGCTGGAGTGCAGGATTGCCAGCCTGCGATTTTTGATTTTCATTTTCTCAGGTGATAGACCCAGCAGTGGGTATGATTGATTGACTGGTATGGTAGCTCAACGTTTACCTTTTCAAGGCACCTCAATTGTGCTTTCATTAGTGGCTCGTACCACGTCCCCCTTAGAATCGAGGGTACGCATTTCTCCACAATCACGTCAGCATTTCTTGTTTGCAGCATTTTTGTTGATGGCCATTCTGACTGGTGTGAGCTGATAGGTTTTTGTAATTTGGGTTTACATGTCTGTAAAAATTCCTACAATTCATCATTTTTCCACGCCTTTTTCTTTTCTGTTAAAAGAAAAAAGAAAAAAAAGTGTGAGTATAATATACCTCTTCAAATTTTCTTTTTGGAAGGTTGCACTCTAGAATATTTTGGTCGATTTTCGACCTCAGTATTTTTTGGAGGGCAGGTGTCATTTACAGACCTGCAATTGGTGAATATTTAGTGACCTTTTGCAGTGGGTTTAAAGCTGCTGTTGTGGGAAACGGCCACAAGGATGCAGCATTTCTCCATTCCCAAATCTGGGTACTAGGGCAGCAGAGCCGTTCTGGAAGTCGTTTGCCTAGGTTGTAAATTTGAATGGAATGTGCCAGGAGAACCCCCCATAAGTTTATGTCTCATTACTCCTAGTTGGTTGTTTTAATTTTTTCAATTGGGGTAATGGTTAGAATGTTGCTTGTCCAAGGTGTACATACTCTGGTTCATCTACATATTCTATATACCTATTTATGTAGAGATCCTCTTCCCGTGTAAATTGTTACACAGTGTTCCGTAAACCTTCCTTGCTATATGGTCGGTCTTTTTGATATATGTATATAATATGTATTTGTATACATATGGTAACGCCAATCTTCATGTATCCATTCCCCCCACCTTTCCTTGTAGATAAGCATAGTTTTTTTTAATAAGTCTGTGATTGACTTTCTCAGTGGAAATATGTTCATTTGTGTCAGTTATTAGAGAACGCGTATAAGTGATATCATAGGATATAGGACTTTTGCTTTCCGACTTACCTCATGTTCTGTGATTATCTCCAAGATCATCTATGGTGTCTCAAAGAGCAGTGTTTCATTGTTTTCCATGGCTAGTATTCATTGTGTACATGGGCCGCTTCTGCTTTTTCCTTTCATCTGTTGATGGACATTTTGGTTGCTTCACTGTCTTGTCTATTGTGAATAAGGCTGCAGTGCAGCTTTTGCAGCCCGGGTCTTCTTCATTCTGGTCTTCTCAGGTGAGAGGCCCATTGGTGCGCCTGCTGGATTGAATGGTACCTCAATTTTTCCTTTTCAACGCAGCTCCTTTCTGTTCTCATTATTAGCGTTTAACCCTTTTACATCTCACCAGCAGCTAGAGGGTACACAGTTCTCTAAAACCTCTTCAGCATTGATTGTTTGTAGACTTTTTGCCAATGGTCAGTCGACGGGTGTGAGTTGAAAACTTTTTGTAGATTAGATTGCATGAGTCTAATACTTCCTGAGGTTGAGCTTTTATCCATTTTCCTTTCTTTAAAAAGAGAGTGAGTACAACTTACCTCTTCATACTAGCTTCGTGAACATTTTGCCTGTTTTGAATTTTTTTTATCCATTCCCTACCTCAGCACAATTTTGAGGGCAGGCGTCCTTTACAGCCCTGAGTCCTTGTGAATGGTAAGTGACCATTAGCTGTGGGTTAAAAGCTGCTGTTGCGGGAATCGGCCACAAGGCGGCAGCATTTCTCCTTTACCAAATCTGGTTACTAGGGCAACAGAGCCTTACTGGAAGTGGTGTTCTAGGTTGTAAATTAGAATGGAATGTGCGAGGAAAAAGCCCTTTAAGTTTATGTCTCATTACTTCTTGTTGGTATCTTTAACTTAATTTTTATTTTTTATCACAGCAAACTTGATTACAATGTTTTGTTTGTTCTAGGTGTGCAAGATGTGGTTCTTTCACACATATACATATATCTATTTTTCTTCGGATCCTTTTCCCATGTAGGATACGACACAATGTTGAGTAGTCTTCTCTTGGTATTGCGTAGGTCTTTGGTGATTATATATTTCACATATGTTTGTATCACTCTGTTAACCTCAATACGGTAATGTATCCAATCCTCACACCTTTCCATTTGGTGAACCATAAGTTTTTTTAATGAATCTATGATAGTGTTTCTCTGTGGAAATACCTTTGTTTGTATCATTTTTTAGGTAACACCTATATGTGATATGATAGGATATGTGTCTTTCGCTTTCTCACTTACACCAAGTTGCGTGATTACTTCTAGACTCATCTATGGTGCTGCAAATGGCATTGTTTCATTTTTTCACTAGCTCATATTCCATCTGTACATGTAGCAGTTCTTCATTGTCCACCCATCTGTCGTTGGACTTTTTGGTTACTTCCATATCTTGGCGATTGTTATACTATGCAATGCAGATTTGCGTACCTGTGTCCTTCCAATTCTGTCTTCTTAGGTTATAGGTCCAGGAATAGGTCTGCTGGATCATATGGTAGCTCAATGTTTACCTTTTAAAGGCACCTCTATTCTGTTCGCTTTAGTGGCTCTTTCCAGGTTACGTCCCACTTAAAGCGGAGGGTATGCATTTCTTCCCAGCACCTTCAGCATTTATTCTTTGTAGTTTTTGCTGATGGTTATTCTGAGTGGTGTGAGCTGATACCTCTTTGTGGTTGAATTTGCATGTGTCTCATAATGCGTTGAAATTGAGCTGTAAGACATGTCCTTTTTATTTTTCCAGCTGTGATGAGAGCTTATTTCTTCAAAGTGTTTTCTTAAAGTATGTGTCACCATTTGAAATATTTTGGCCATTATCTCCCTCAAGACATTTTGAGGGCAGGTTTCATTTACAGCCCTGCAGTACTTGTTCATATGAAGTGACCATTAGCTCAGGCTTTAAACCTGCTTTTGCAGGTAACGGCCAGAGAGCGACAGCCTTTCTACGTTCCCCTTGCTGGTACTAGGGAAACAGACCTACCGGCCAGTGGTGTTCTTCGGTTATAAATTAGAGTGCAATGTGCCCGGATAAACCCACAAATGTTGATGTCTCCTTGCTTTTGTTTGTTTTTAAATTTAATTTATATTTATTATTAGAGTAATATTCCATTGTGTACGTGGACCACTTCTTCTTGGTGCATTCCTCGGTTGATGGACATTTTCATTTCTTCCAAGCGCTGCCTATGGTAAATATTGCTGGCATACAGGTTTCCCAGCCTGTGACTTTTTGATTCTCATTTTCTCAGGTGATAGGCCAAGCAGTGGTTGTGATTGATGGACTGGTAGTTCATTGTTTCCCTTTTCAAAGCACCTACATTGTGTTTTCATTAGTGGCTCTTTACATGCCCCCCCTTACAACCGAGGGTACGCATTTCTCCACACTCCCTTCACCGTTTATTTTTTGCAGCATTTTTCCTAATGGCCATTCTGACTGCTGTGAGCTGATAGGGTTTTGTAATGTGGGTATGCATGTCATGAAAATTTTTAAAATTCATCATATTCCTATGCCTTTATCTTTTCTCTTAAAAGAAAAAACCATGAGTACAATATAGCTCTTGAAATTGTCTTCTTCGAAGGTTGCCCTCTTCTGAATTTTTTGGTCGATTTTTGACCCCAGAAATTTTCTGGAGGGCAGGCGCAATTTACAGAACTGCAAGTTGGTGAAAATTTAGTGACCTTTTGCAGTGATTTCAAAGCTGCTGTTGTGGGAAACGTCCACAAGGAGGTAGCATTTCTCCATTCCCCAATCTGGGTTCTAGGGCAGCAGAGCCTTTCTGGAAGTCATTGTCCAGGTTGTAAATTAGAATGGAATTTGCCTGGAGAAATCCCCATAAGTTTATGTCTCATTACTTCTTCTTGGTTTTTAAAATTTTTTAAATCTGGGTAAAGTTTAGAATATTGTTTGTCCTAGGTGTACACAATCTAGTTCATTTGGACATTATGTATGTCTATTAATGTACAGATCCTCTTCCCATATAAAATATTACAGTGTTCCGTCGACCTCCCTTGCTATATGTTCGATCTTTTTGATACATGTATATAATATGTATTTGAATATGTATAGTAACACTAATCTTCATTTCTCAATTTCCCCCCTCCTTTCCTTTTAGATGAGCATAGTTTGTTTTCTACGCCTGTGAGTGTCTTTCTCTTTGGAAATATGTTCATCTGTGTCAGTTATTAGATAATGCCATAAGTGATAATATAAGATATAGGTCTTTTGCTTTCCGACCTACTTCATGTTTTGTGATTATCTCCAGGCTCATCTATGGTGCCTCAAAGAGCAGTGCTTCAATGTTTTCCATGGCTAATATTCCATTGTGTACATGGACCACTTCTTCTTGGTGCATTCCTCTGTTGATGGACACTTTCGTTGCTTCCAAGTGTTGCCTATGGTAAATATTGCTGGAGTGCAGGATTGCCAGCCTGCGATTTTTGATTTTCATTTTCTCAGGTGATAGACCCAGCAGTGGGTATGATTGATTGACTGGTATGGTAGCTCAACGTTTACCTTTTCAAGGCACCTCAATTGTGCTTTCATTAGTGGCTCGTACCACGTCCCCCTTAGAATCGAGGGTACGCATTTCTCCACAATCACGTCAGCATTTCTTGTTTGCAGCATTTTTGTTGATGGCCATTCTGACTGGTGTGAGCTGATAGGTTTTTGTAATTTGGGTTTACATGTCTGTAAAAATTCCTACAATTCATCATTTTTCCACGCCTTTTTCTTTTCTGTTAAAAGAAAAAAGAAAAAAAAGTGTGAGTATAATATATCTCTTCAAATTTTCTTTTTGGAAGGTTGCACTCTAGAATATTTTGGTCGATTTTCGACCTCAGTATTTTTTGGAGGGCAGGTGTCATTTACAGACCTGCAATTGGTGAATATTTAGTGACCTTTTGCAGTGGGTTTAAAGCTGCTGTTGTGGGAAACGGCCACAAGGATGCAGCATTTCTCCATTCCCAAATCTGGGTACTAGGGCAGCAGAGCCGTTCTGGAAGTCGTTTGCCTAGGTTGTAAATTTGAATGGAATGTGCCAGGAGAACCCCCCATAAGTTTATGTCTCATTACTCCTAGTTGGTTGTTTTAATTTTTTCAATTGGGGTAATGGTTAGAATGTTGCTTGTCCAAGGTGTACATACTCTGGTTCATCTACATATTCTATATACCTATTTATGTAGAGATCCTCTTCCCGTGTAAATTGTTACACAGTGTTCCGTAAACCTTCCTTGCTATATGGTCGGTCTTTTTGATATATGTATATAATATGTATTTGTATACATATGGTAACGCCAATCATCATGTATCCATTCCCCCCACCTTTCCTTGTAGATAAGCATAGTTTTTTTTAATAAGTCTGTGATTGACTTTCTCAGTGGAAATATGTTCATTTGTGTCAGTTATTAGAGAACGCGTATAAGTGATATCATAGGATATAGGACTTTTGCTTTCCGACTTACCTCATGTTCTGTGATTATCTCCAAGATCATCTATGGTGTCTCAAAGAGCAGTGTTTCATTGTTTTCCATGGCTAGTATTCATTGTGTACATGGACCGCTTCTTCTTTTTCCTTTCATCTGTTGATGGACATTTTGGTTGCTTCACTGTCTTGTCTATTGTGAATAAGGCTGCAGTGCAGCTTTTGCAGCCCGGGTCTTCTTCATTCTGGTCTTCTCAGGTGAGAGGCCCATTGGTGCGCCTGCTGGATTGAATGGTACCTCAATTTTTCCTTTTCAACGCAGCTCCTTTCTGTTCTCATTATTAGCGTTTAACCCTTTTACATCTCACCAGCAGCTAGAGGGTACACAGTTCTCTAAAACCTCTTCAGCATTGATTGTTTGTAGACTTTTTGCCAATGGTCAGTCGACGGGTGTGAGTTGAAAACTTTTTGTAGATTAGATTGCATAAGTCTAATACTTCCTGAGGTTGAGCTTTTATCCATTTTCCTTTCTTTAAAAAGAGAGTGAGTAAAACTTACCTCTTCATACTAGCTTCGTGAACATTTTGCCTGTTTTGAATTTTTTTTATCCATTCCCTACCTCAGCACAATTTTGAGGGCAGGTGTCCTTTACAGCCCTGAGTCCTTGTGAATGGTAAGTGACCATTAGCTGTGGGTTAAAAGCTGCTGTTGCGGGAATCGGCCACAAGGCGGCAGCATTTCTCCTTTACCAAATCTGGTTACTAGGGCAACAGAGCCTTACTGGAAGTGGTGTTCTAGGTTGTAAATTAGAATGGAATGTGCGAGGAAAAAGCCCTTTAAGTTTATGTCTCATTACTTCTTGTTGGTATCTTTAACTTAATTTTTATTTTTTATCACAGCAAACTTGATTACAATGTTTTGTTTGTTCTAGGTGTGCAAGATGTGGTTCTTTCACACATATACATATATCTATTTTTCTTCGGATCCTTTTCCCATGTAGGTTACGACACAATGTTGAGTAGTCTTCTCTTGGTATTGCGTAGGTCTTTGGTGATTATATATTTCACATATGTTTGTATCACTCTGTTAACCTCAATACGGTAATGTATCCAATCCTCACACCTTTCCATTTGGTGAACCATAAGTTTTTTTAATGAATCTATGATAGTGTTTCTCTGTGGAAATACCTTTGTTTGTATCATTTTTTAGGTAACACCTATATGTGATATGATAGGATATGTGTCTTTCGCTTTCTCACTTACACCAAGTTGCGTGATTACTTCTAGACTCATCTATGGTGCTGCAAATGGCATTGTTTCATTTTTTCACTAGCTCATATTCCATCTGTACATGTAGCAGTTCTTCATTGTCCACCCATCTGTCGTTGGACTTTTTGGTTACTTCCATATCTTGGCGATTGTTATACTATGCAATGCAGATTTGCGTACCTGTGTCCTTCCAATTCTGTCTTCTTAGGTTATAGGTCCAGGAATAGGTCTGCTGGATCATATGGTAGCTCAATGTTTACCTTTTAAAGGCACCTCTATTCTGTTCGCTTTAGTGGCTCTTTCCAGGTTACGTCCCACTTAAAGCGGAAGGTATGCATTTCTTCCCAGCACCTTCAGCATTTATTCTTTGTAGTTTTTGCTGATGGTTATTCTGAGTGGTGTGAGCTGATACCTCTTTGTGGTTGAATTTGCATGTGTCTCATAATGCGTTGAAATTGAGCTGTAAGACATGTCCTTTTTATTTTTCCAGCTGTGATGAGAGCTTATTTCTTCAAAGTGTTTTCTTAAAGTATGTGTCACCATTTGAAATATTTTGGCCATTATCTCCCTCAAGACATTTTGAGGGCAGGTTTCATTTACAGCCCTGCAGTACTTGTTCATATGAAGTGACCATTAGCTCAGGCTTTAAACCTGCTTTTGCAGGTAACGGCCAGAGAGCGACAGCCTTTCTACGTTCCCCTTGCTGGTACTAGGGAAACAGACCTACCGGCCAGTGTTGTTTTTCGGTTATAAATTAGAGTGCAATGTGCCCGGATAAACCCACAAATGTTGATGTCTCCTTGCTTTTGTTTGTTTTTAAATTTAATTTATATTTATTATTAGAGTAATATTCCATTGTGTACGTGGACCACTTCTTCTTGGTGCATTCCTCGGTTGATGGACATTTTCATTTCTTACAAGCGCTGCCTATGGTAAATATTGCTGGCATACAGGTTTCCCAGCCTGTGACTTTTTGATTCTCATTTTCTCAGGTGATAGGCCAAGCAGTGGTTGTGATTGATGGACTGGTAGTTCATTGTTTCCCTTTTCAAAGCACCTACATTGTGTTTTCATTAGTGGCTCTTTACATGCCCCCCCTTACAACCGAGGGTACGCATTTCTCCACACTCCCTTCACCGTTTATTTTTTGCAGCATTTTTCCTAATGGCCATTCTGACTGCTGTGAGCTGATAGGGTTTTGTAATGTGGGTATGCATGTCATGAAAATTTTTAAAATTCATCATATTCCTATGCCTTTATCTTTTCTCTTAAAAGAAAAAACCGTGAGTACAATATAGCTCTTGAAATTGTCTTCTTCGAAGGTTGCCCTCTTCTGAATTTTTTGGTCGATTTTTGACCCCAGAAATTTTCTGGAGGGCAGGCGCAATTTACAGAACTGCAAGTTGGTGAAAATTTAGTGACCTTTTGCAGTGATTTCAAAGCTGCTGTTGTGGGAAACGTCCACAAGGAGGTAGCATTTCTCCATTCCCCAATCTGGGTTCTAGGGCAGCAGAGCCTTTCTGGAAGTCATTGTCCAGGTTGTAAATTAGAATGGAATTTGCCTGGAGAAATCCCCATAAGTTTATGTCTCATTACTTCTTCTTGGTTTTTAAATTTTTTTAAATCTGGGTAAAGTTTAGAATATTGTTTGTCCTAGGTGTACACAATCTAGTTCATTTGGACAATATGTATGTCTATTAATGTACAGATCCTCTTCCCATATAAAATATTACAGTGTTCCGTCGACCTCCCTTGCTATATGTTCGATCTTTTTGATACATGTATATAATATGTATTTGAATATGTATAGTAACACTAATCTTCATTTCTCAATTTCCCCCCTCCTTTCCTTTTAGATGAGCATAGTTTGTTTTCTACGCCTGTGAGTGTCTTTCTCTTTGGAAATATGTTCATCTGTGTCAGTTATTAGATAATGCCATAAGTGATAATATAAGATATAGGTCTTTTGCTTTCCGACCTACTTCATGTTTTGTGATTATCTCCAGGCTCATCTATGGTGCCTCAAAGAGCAGTGCTTCAATGTTTTCCATGGCTAATATTCCATTGTGTACATGGACCACTTCTTCTTGGTGCATTCCTCTGTTGATGGACACTTTCGTTGCTTCCAAGTGTTGCCTATGGTAAATATTGCTGGAGTGCAGGATTGCCAGCCTGCGATTTTTGATTTTCATTTTCTCAGGTGATAGACCCAGCAGTGGGTATGATTGATTGACTGGTATGGTAGCTCAACGTTTACCTTTTCAAGGCACCTCAATTGTGCTTTCATTAGTGGCTCGTACCACGTCCACCTTAGAATCGAGGGTACGCATTTCTCCACAATCACGTCAGCATTTCTTGTTTGCAGCATTTTTGTTGATGGCCATTCTGACTGGTGTGAGCTGATAGGTTTTTGTAATTTGGGTTTACATGTCTGTAAAAATTCCTACAATTCATCATTTTTCCACGCCTTTTTCTTTTCTGTTAAAAGAAAAAAGAAAAAAAAGTGTGAGTATAATATATCTCTTCAAATTTTCTTTTTGGAAGGTTGCACTCTAGAATATTTTGGTCGATTTTCGACCTCAGTATTTTTTGGAGGGCAGGTGTCATTTACAGACCTGCAATTGGTGAATATTTAGTGACCTTTTGCAGTGGGTTTAAAGCTGCTGTTGTGGGAAACGGCCACAAGGATGCAGCATTTCTCCATTCCCAAATCTGGGTACTAGGGCAGCAGAGCCGTTCTGGAAGTCGTTTGCCTAGGTTGTAAATTTGAATGGAATGTGCCAGGAGAACCCCCCATAAGTTTATGTCTCATTACTCCTAGTTGGTTGTTTTAATTTTTTCAATTGGGGTAATGGTTAGAATGTTGCTTGTCCAAGGTGTACATACTCTGGTTCATCTACATATTCTATATACCTATTTATGTAGAGATCCTCTTCCCGTGTAAATTGTTACACAGTGTTCCGTAAACCTTCCTTGCTATATGGTCGGTCTTTTTGATATATGTATATAATATGTATTTGTATACATATGGTAACGCCAATCATCATGTATCCATTCCCCCCACCTTTCCTTGTAGATAAGCATAGTTTTTTTTAATAAGTCTGTGATTGACTTTCTCAGTGGAAATATGTTCATTTGTGTCAGTTATTAGAGAACGCGTATAAGTGATATCATAGGATATAGGACTTTTGCTTTCCGACTTACCTCATGTTCTGTGATTATCTCCAAGATCATCTATGGTGTCTCAAAGAGCAGTGTTTCATTGTTTTCCATGGCTAGTATTCATTGTGTACATGGGCCGCTTCTTCTTTTTCCTTTCATCTGTTGATGGACATTTTGGTTGCTTCACTGTCTTGTCTATTGTGAATAAGGCTGCAGTGCAGCTTTTGCAGCCCGGGTCTTCTTCATTCTGGTCTTCTCAGGTGAGAGGCCCATTGGTGCGCCTGCTGGATTGAATGGTACCTCAATTTTTCCTTTTCAACGCAGCTCCTTTCTGTTCTCATTATTAGCGTTTAACCCTTTTACATCTCACCAGCAGCTAGAGGGTACACAGTTCTCTAAAACCTCTTCAGCATTGATTGTTTGTAGACTTTTTGCCAATGGTCAGTCGACGGGTGTGAGTTGAAAACTTTTTGTAGATTAGATTGCATGAGTCTAATACTTCCTGAGGTTGAGCTTTTATCCATTTTCCTTTCTTTAAAAAGAGAGTGAGTACAACTTACCTCTTCATACTAGCTTCGTGAACATTTTGCCTGTTTTGAATTTTTTTTATCCATTCCCTACCTCAGCACAATTTTGAGGGCAGGTGTCCTTTACAGCCCTGAGTCCTTGTGAATGGTAAGTGACCATTAGCTGTGGGTTAAAAGCTGCTGTTGCGGGAATCGGCCACAAGGCGGCAGCATTTCTCCTTTACCAAATCTGGTTACTAGGGCAACAGAGCCTTACTGGAAGTGGTGTTCTAGGTTGTAAATTAGAATGGAATGTGCGAGGAAAAAGCCCTTTAAGTTTATGTCTCATTACTTCTTGTTGGTATCTTTAACTTAATTTTTATTTTTTATCACAGCAAACTTGATTACAATGTTTTGTTTGTTCTAGGTGTGCAAGATGTGGTTCTTTCACACATATACATATATCTATTTTTCTTCGGATCCTTTTCCCATGTAGGTTACGACACAATGTTGAGTAGTCTTCTCTTGGTATTGCGTAGGTCTTTGGTGATTATATATTTCACATATGTTTGTATCACTCTGTTAACCTCAATACGGTAATGTATCCAATCCTCACATCTTTCCATTTGGTGAACCATAAGTTTTTTTAATGAATCTATGATAGTGTTTCTCTGTGGAAATACCTTTGTTTGTATCATTTTTTAGGTAACACCTATATGTGATATGATAGGATATGTGTCTTTCGCTTTCTCACTTACACCAAGTTGCGTGATTACTTCTAGACTCATCTATGGTGCTGCAAATGGCATTGTTTCATTTTTTCACTAGCTCATATTCCATCTGTACATGTAGCAGTTCTTCATTGTCCACCCATCTGTCGTTGGACTTTTTGGTTACTTCCATATCTTGGCGATTGTTATACTATGCAATGCAGATTTGCGTACCTGTGTCCTTCCAATTCTGTCTTCTTAGGTTATAGGTCCAGGAATAGGTCTGCTGGATCATATGGTAGCTCAATGTTTACCTTTTAAAGGCACCTCTATTCTGTTCTCTTTAGTGGCTCTTTCCAGGTTACGTCCCACTTAAAGCGGAGGGTATGCATTTCTTCCCAGCACCTTCAGCATTTATTCTTTGTAGTTTTTGCTGATGGTTATTCTGAGTGGTGTGAGCTGATACCTCTTTGTGGTTGAATTTGCATGTGTCTCATAATGCGTTGAAATTGAGCTGTAAGACATGTCCTTTTTATTTTTCCAGCTGTGATGAGAGCCTATTTCTTCAAAGTGTTTTCTTAAAGTATGTGTCACCATTTGAAATATTTTGGCCATTATCTCCCTCAAGACATTTTGAGGGCAGGTTTCATTTACAGCCCTGCAGTACTTGTTCATATGAAGTGACCATTAGCTCAGGCTTTAAACCTGCTTTTGCAGGTAACGGCCAGAGAGCGACAGCCTTTCTACGTTCCCCTTGCTGGTACTAGGGAAACAGACCTACCGGCCAGTGTTGTTTTTCGGTTATAAATTAGAGTGCAATGTGCCCGGATAAACCCACAAATGTTGATGTCTCCTTGCTTTTGTTTGTTTTTAAATTTAATTTATATTTATTATTAGAGTAATATTCCATTGTGTACGTGGACCACTTCTTCTTGGTGCATTCCTCGGTTGATGGACATTTTCATTTCTTCCAAGCGCTGCCTATGGTAAATATTGCTGGCATACAGGTTTCCCAGCCTGTGACTTTTTGATTCTCATTTTCTCAGGTGATAGGCCAAGCAGTGGTTGTGATTGATGGACTGGTAGTTCATTGTTTCCCTTTTCAAAGCACCTACATTGTGTTTTCATTAGTGGCTCTTTACATGCCCCCCCTTACAACCGAGGGTACGCATTTCTCCACACTCCCTTCACCGTTTATTTTTTGCAGCATTTTTCCTAATGGCCATTCTGACTGCTGTGAGCTGATAGGGTTTTGTAATGTGGGTATGCATGTCATGAAAATTTTTAAAATTCATCATATTCCTATGCCTTTATCTTTTCTCTTAAAAGAAAAAACCGTGAGTACAATATAGCTCTTGAAATTGTCTTCTTCGAAGGTTGCCCTCTTCTGAATTTTTTGGTCGATTTTTGACCCCAGAAATTTTCTGGAGGGCAGGCGCCATTTACAGAACTGCAAGTTGGTGAAAATTTAGTGACCTTTTGCAGTGATTTCAAAGCTGCTGTTGTGGGAAACGTCCACAAGGAGGTAGCATTTCTCCATTCCCCAATCTGGGTTCTAGGGCAGCAGAGCCTTTCTGGAAGTCATTGTCCAGGTTGTAAATTAGAATGGAATTTGCCTGGAGAAATCCCCATAAGTTTATGTCTCATTACTTCTTCTTGGTTTTTAAATTTTTTTAAATCTGGGTAAAGTTTAGAATATTGTTTGTCCTAGGTGTACACAATCTAGTTCATTTGGACATTATGTATGTCTATTAATGTACAGATCCTCTTCCCATATAAAATATTACAGTGTTCCGTCGACCTCCCTTGCTATATGTTCGATCTTTTTGATACATGTATATAATATGTATTTGAATATGTATAGTAACACTAATCTTCATTTCTCAATTTCCCCCCTCCTTTCCTTTTAGATGAGCATAGTTTGTTTTCTACGCCTGTGAGTGTCTTTCTCTTTGGAAATATGTTCATCTGTGTCAGTTATTAGATAATGCCATAAGTGATAATATAAGATATAGGTCTTTTGCTTTCCGACCTACTTCATGTTTTGTGATTATCTCCAGGCTCATCTATGGTGCCTCAAAGAGCAGTGCTTCAATGTTTTCCATGGCTAATATTCCATTGTGTACATGGACCACTTCTTCTTGGTGCATTCCTCTGTTGATGGACACTTTCGTTGCTTCCAAGTGTTGCCTATGGTAAATATTGCTGGAGTGCAGGATTGCCAGCCTGCGATTTTTGATTTTCATTTTCTCAGGTGATAGACCCAGCAGTGGGTATGATTGATTGACTGGTATGGTAGCTCAACGTTTACCTTTTCAAGGCACCTCAATTGTGCTTTCATTAGTGGCTCGTACCACGTCCCCCTTAGAATCGAGGGTACGCATTTCTCCACAATCACGTCAGCATTTCTTGTTTGCAGCATTTTTGTTGATGGCCATTCTGACTGGTGTGAGCTGATAGGTTTTTGTAATTTGGGTTTACATGTCTGTAAAAATTCCTACAATTCATCATTTTTCCACGCCTTTTTCTTTTCTGTTAAAAGAAAAAAGAAAAAAAAGTGTGAGTATAATATACCTCTTCAAATTTTCTTTTTGGAAGGTTGCACTCTAGAATATTTTGGTCGATTTTCGACCTCAGTATTTTTTGGAGGGCAGGTGTCATTTACAGACCTGCAATTGGTGAATATTTAGTGACCTTTTGCAGTGGGTTTAAAGCTGCTGTTGTGGGAAACGGCCACAAGGATGCAGCATTTCTCCATTCCCAAATCTGGGTACTAGGGCAGCAGAGCCGTTCTGGAAGTCGTTTGCCTAGGTTGTAAATTTGAATGGAATGTGCCAGGAGAACCCCCCATAAGTTTATGTCTCATTACTCCTAGTTGGTTGTTTTAATTTTTTCAATTGGGGTAATGGTTAGAATGTTGCTTGTCCAAGGTGTACATACTCTGGTTCATCTACATATTCTATATACCTATTTATGTAGAGATCCTCTTCCCGTGTAAATTGTTACACAGTGTTCCGTAAACCTTCCTTGCTATATGGTCGGTCTTTTTGATATATGTATATAATATGTATTTGTATACATATGGTAACGCCAATCTTCATGTATCCATTCCCCCCACCTTTCCTTGTAGATAAGCATAGTTTTTTTTAATAAGTCTGTGATTGACTTTCTCAGTGGAAATATGTTCATTTGTGTCAGTTATTAGAGAACGCGTATAAGTGATATCATAGGATATAGGACTTTTGCTTTCCGACTTACCTCATGTTCTGTGATTATCTCCAAGATCATCTATGGTGTCTCAAAGAGCAGTGTTTCATTGTTTTCCATGGCTAGTATTCATTGTGTACATGGGCCGCTTCTGCTTTTTCCTTTCATCTGTTGATGGACATTTTGGTTGCTTCACTGTCTTGTCTATTGTGAATAAGGCTGCAGTGCAGCTTTTGCAGCCCGGGTCTTCTTCATTCTGGTCTTCTCAGGTGAGAGGCCCATTGGTGCGCCTGCTGGATTGAATGGTACCTCAATTTTTCCTTTTCAACGCAGCTCCTTTCTGTTCTCATTATTAGCGTTTAACCCTTTTACATCTCACCAGCAGCTAGAGGGTACACAGTTCTCTAAAACCTCTTCAGCATTGATTGTTTGTAGACTTTTTGCCAATGGTCAGTCGACGGGTGTGAGTTGAAAACTTTTTGTAGATTAGATTGCATGAGTCTAATACTTCCTGAGGTTGAGCTTTTATCCATTTTCCTTTCTTTAAAAAGAGAGTGAGTACAACTTACCTCTTCATACTAGCTTCGTGAACATTTTGCCTGTTTTGAATTTTTTTTATCCATTCCCTACCTCAGCACAATTTTGAGGGCAGGCGTCCTTTACAGCCCTGAGTCCTTGTGAATGGTAAGTGACCATTAGCTGTGGGTTAAAAGCTGCTGTTGCGGGAATCGGCCACAAGGCGGCAGCATTTCTCCTTTACCAAATCTGGTTACTAGGGCAACAGAGCCTTACTGGAAGTGGTGTTCTAGGTTGTAAATTAGAATGGAATGTGCGAGGAAAAAGCCCTTTAAGTTTATGTCTCATTACTTCTTGTTGGTATCTTTAACTTAATTTTTATTTTTTATCACAGCAAACTTGATTACAATGTTTTGTTTGTTCTAGGTGTGCAAGATGTGGTTCTTTCACACATATACATATATCTATTTTTCTTCGGATCCTTTTCCCATGTAGGATACGACACAATGTTGAGTAGTCTTCTCTTGGTATTGCGTAGGTCTTTGGTGATTATATATTTCACATATGTTTGTATCACTCTGTTAACCTCAATACGGTAATGTATCCAATCCTCACACCTTTCCATTTGGTGAACCATAAGTTTTTTTAATGAATCTATGATAGTGTTTCTCTGTGGAAATACCTTTGTTTGTATCATTTTTTAGGTAACACCTATATGTGATATGATAGGATATGTGTCTTTCGCTTTCTCACTTACACCAAGTTGCGTGATTACTTCTAGACTCATCTATGGTGCTGCAAATGGCATTGTTTCATTTTTTCACTAGCTCATATTCCATCTGTACATGTAGCAGTTCTTCATTGTCCACCCATCTGTCGTTGGACTTTTTGGTTACTTCCATATCTTGGCGATTGTTATACTATGCAATGCAGATTTGCGTACCTGTGTCCTTCCAATTCTGTCTTCTTAGGTTATAGGTCCAGGAATAGGTCTGCTGGATCATATGGTAGCTCAATGTTTACCTTTTAAAGGCACCTCTATTCTGTTCGCTTTAGTGGCTCTTTCCAGGTTACGTCCCACTTAAAGCGGAGGGTATGCATTTCTTCCCAGCACCTTCAGCATTTATTCTTTGTAGTTTTTGCTGATGGTTATTCTGAGTGGTGTGAGCTGATACCTCTTTGTGGTTGAATTTGCATGTGTCTCATAATGCGTTGAAATTGAGCTGTAAGACATGTCCTTTTTATTTTTCCAGCTGTGATGAGAGCTTATTTCTTCAAAGTGTTTTCTTAAAGTATGTGTCACCATTTGAAATATTTTGGCCATTATCTCCCTCAAGACATTTTGAGGGCAGGTTTCATTTACAGCCCTGCAGTACTTGTTCATATGAAGTGACCATTAGCTCAGGCTTTAAACCTGCTTTTGCAGGTAACGGCCAGAGAGCGACAGCCTTTCTACGTTCCCCTTGCTGGTACTAGGGAAACAGACCTACCGGCCAGTGGTGTTCTTCGGTTATAAATTAGAGTGCAATGTGCCCGGATAAACCCACAAATGTTGATGTCTCCTTGCTTTTGTTTGTTTTTAAATTTAATTTATATTTATTATTAGAGTAATATTCCATTGTGTACGTGGACCACTTCTTCTTGGTGCATTCCTCGGTTGATGGACATTTTCATTTCTTCCAAGCGCTGCCTATGGTAAATATTGCTGGCATACAGGTTTCCCAGCCTGTGACTTTTTGATTCTCATTTTCTCAGGTGATAGGCCAAGCAGTGGTTGTGATTGATGGACTGGTAGTTCATTGTTTCCCTTTTCAAAGCACCTACATTGTGTTTTCATTAGTGGCTCTTTACATGCCCCCCCTTACAACCGAGGGTACGCATTTCTCCACACTCCCTTCACCGTTTATTTTTTGCAGCATTTTTCCTAATGGCCATTCTGACTGCTGTGAGCTGATAGGGTTTTGTAATGTGGGTATGCATGTCATGAAAATTTTTAAAATTCATCATATTCCTATGCCTTTATCTTTTCTCTTAAAAGAAAAAACCATGAGTACAATATAGCTCTTGAAATTGTCTTCTTCGAAGGTTGCCCTCTTCTGAATTTTTTGGTCGATTTTTGACCCCAGAAATTTTCTGGAGGCCAGGCGCAATTTACAGAACTGCAAGTTGGTGAAAATTTAGTGACCTTTTGCAGTGATTTCAAAGCTGCTGTTGTGGGAAACGTCCACAAGGAGGTAGCATTTCTCCATTCCCCAATCTGGGTTCTAGGGCAGCAGAGCCTTTCTGGAAGTCATTGTCCAGGTTGTAAATTAGAATGGAATTTGCCTGGAGAAATCCCCATAAGTTTATGTCTCATTACTTCTTCTTGGTTTTTAAAATTTTTTAAATCTGGGTAAAGTTTAGAATATTGTTTGTCCTAGGTGTACACAATCTAGTTCATTTGGACATTATGTATGTCTATTAATGTACAGATCCTCTTCCCATATAAAATATTACAGTGTTCCGTCGACCTCCCTTGCTATATGTTCGATCTTTTTGATACATGTATATAATATGTATTTGAATATGTATAGTAACACTAATCTTCATTTCTCAATTTCCCCCCTCCTTTCCTTTTAGATGAGCATAGTTTGTTTTCTACGCCTGTGAGTGTCTTTCTCTTTGGAAATATGTTCATCTGTGTCAGTTATTAGATAATGCCATAAGTGATAATATAAGATATAGGTCTTTTGCTTTCCGACCTACTTCATGTTTTGTGATTATCTCCAGGCTCATCTATGGTGCCTCAAAGAGCAGTGCTTCAATGTTTTCCATGGCTAATATTCCATTGTGTACATGGACCACTTCTTCTTGGTGCATTCCTCTGTTGATGGACACTTTCGTTGCTTCCAAGTGTTGCCTATGGTAAATATTGCTGGAGTGCAGGATTGCCAGCCTGCGATTTTTGATTTTCATTTTCTCAGGTGATAGACCCAGCAGTGGGTATGATTGATTGACTGGTATGGTAGCTCAACGTTTACCTTTTCAAGGCACCTCAATTGTGCTTTCATTAGTGGCTCGTACCACGTCCCCCTTAGAATCGAGGGTACGCATTTCTCCACAATCACGTCAGCATTTCTTGTTTGCAGCATTTTTGTTGATGGCCATTCTGACTGGTGTGAGCTGATAGGTTTTTGTAATTTGGGTTTACATGTCTGTAAAAATTCCTACAATTCATCATTTTTCCACGCCTTTTTCTTTTCTGTTAAAAGAAAAAAGAAAAAAAAGTGTGAGTATAATATATCTCTTCAAATTTTCTTTTTGGAAGGTTGCACTCTAGAATATTTTGGTCGATTTTCGACCTCAGTATTTTTTGGAGGGCAGGTGTCATTTACAGACCTGCAATTGGTGAATATTTAGTGACCTTTTGCAGTGGGTTTAAAGCTGCTGTTGTGGGAAACGGCCACAAGGATGCAGCATTTCTCCATTCCCAAATCTGGGTACTAGGGCAGCAGAGCCGTTCTGGAAGTCGTTTGCCTAGGTTGTAAATTTGAATGGAATGTGCCAGGAGAACCCCCCATAAGTTTATGTCTCATTACTCCTAGTTGGTTGTTTTAATTTTTTCAATTGGGGTAATGGTTAGAATGTTGCTTGTCCAAGGTGTACATACTCTGGTTCATCTACATATTCTATATACCTATTTATGTAGAGATCCTCTTCCCGTGTAAATTGTTACACAGTGTTCCGTAAACCTTCCTTGCTATATGGTCGGTCTTTTTGATATATGTATATAATATGTATTTGTATACATATGGTAACGCCAATCATCATGTATCCATTCCCCCCACCTTTCCTTGTAGATAAGCATAGTTTTTTTTAATAAGTCTGTGATTGACTTTCTCAGTGGAAATATGTTCATTTGTGTCAGTTATTAGAGAACGCGTATAAGTGATATCATAGGATATAGGACTTTTGCTTTCCGACTTACCTCATGTTCTGTGATTATCTCCAAGATCATCTATGGTGTCTCAAAGAGCAGTGTTTCATTGTTTTCCATGGCTAGTATTCATTGTGTACATGGGCCGCTTCTTCTTTTTCCTTTCATCTGTTGATGGACATTTTGGTTGCTTCACTGTCTTGTCTATTGTGAATAAGGCTGCAGTGCAGCTTTTGCAGCCCGGGTCTTCTTCATTCTGGTCTTCTCAGGTGAGAGGCCCATTGGTGCGCCTGCTGGATTGAATGGTACCTCAATTTTTCCTTTTCAACGCAGCTCCTTTCTGTTCTCATTATTAGCGTTTAACCCTTTTACATCTCACCAGCAGCTAGAGGGTACACAGTTCTCTAAAACCTCTTCAGCATTGATTGTTTGTAGACTTTTTGCCAATGGTCAGTCGACGGGTGTGAGTTGAAAACTTTTTGTAGATTAGATTGCATGAGTCTAATACTTCCTGAGGTTGAGCTTTTATCCATTTTCCTTTCTTTAAAAAGAGAGTGAGTACAACTTACCTCTTCATACTAGCTTTGTGAACATTTTGCCTGTTTTGAATTTTTTTTATCCATTCCCTACCTCAGCACAATTTTGAGGGCAGGTGTCCTTTACAGCCCTGAGTCCTTGTGAATGGTAAGTGACCATTAGCTGTGGGTTAAAAGCTGCTGTTGTGGGAATCGGCCACAAGGCGGCAGCATTTCTCCTTTACCAAATCTGGTTACTAGGGCAACAGAGCCTTACTGGAAGTGGTGTTCTAGGTTGTAAATTAGAATGGAATGTGCGAGGAAAAAGCCCTTTAAGTTTATGTCTCATTACTTCTTGTTGGTATCTTTAACTTAATTTTTATTTTTTATCACAGCAAACTTGATTACAATGTTTTGTTTGTTCTAGGTGTGCAAGATGTGGTTCTTTCACACATATACATATATCTATTTTTCTTCGGATCCTTTTCCCATGTAGGTTACGACACAATGTTGAGTAGTCTTCTCTTGGTATTGCGTAGGTCTTTGGTGATTATATATTTCACATATGTTTGTATCACTCTGTTAACCTCAATACGGTAATGTATCCAATCCTCACATCTTTCCATTTGGTGAACCATAAGTTTTTTTAATGAATCTATGATAGTGTTTCTCTGTGGAAATACCTTTGTTTGTATCATTTTTTAGGTAACACCTATATGTGATATGATAGGATATGTGTCTTTCGCTTTCTCACTTACACCAAGTTGCGTGATTACTTCTAGACTCATCTATGGTGCTGCAAATGGCATTGTTTCATTTTTTCACTAGCTCATATTCCATCTGTACATGTAGCAGTTCTTCATTGTCCACCCATCTGTCGTTGGACTTTTTGGTTACTTCCATATCTTGGCGATTGTTATACTATGCAATGCAGATTTGCGTACCTGTGTCCTTCCAATTCTGTCTTCTTAGGTTATAGGTCCAGGAATAGGTCTGCTGGATCATATGGTAGCTCAATGTTTACCTTTTAAAGGCACCTCTATTCTGTTCTCTTTAGTGGCTCTTTCCAGGTTACGTCCCACTTAAAGCGGAGGGTATGCATTTCTTCCCAGCACCTTCAGCATTTATTCTTTGTAGTTTTTGCTGATGGTTATTCTGAGTGGTGTGAGCTGATACCTCTTTGTGGTTGAATTTGCATGTGTCTCATAATGCGTTGAAATTGAGCTGTAAGACATGTCCTTTTTATTTTTCCAGCTGTGATGAGAGCCTATTTCTTCAAAGTGTTTTCTTAAAGTATGTGTCACCATTTGAAATATTTTGGCCATTATCTCCCTCAAGACATTTTGAGGGCAGGTTTCATTTACAGCCCTGCAGTACTTGTTCATATGAAGTGACCATTAGCTCAGGCTTTAAACCTGCTTTTGCAGGTAACGGCCAGAGAGCGACAGCCTTTCTACGTTCCCCTTGCTGGTACTAGGGAAACAGACCTACCGGCCAGTGTTGTTTTTCGGTTATAAATTAGAGTGCAATGTGCCCGGATAAACCCACAAATGTTGATGTCTCCTTGCTTTTGTTTGTTTTTAAATTTAATTTATATTTATTATTAGAGTAATATTCCATTGTGTACGTGGACCACTTCTTCTTGGTGCATTCCTCGGTTGATGGACATTTTCATTTCTTCCAAGCGCTGCCTATGGTAAATATTGCTGGCATACAGGTTTCCCAGCCTGTGACTTTTTGATTCTCATTTTCTCAGGTGATAGGCCAAGCAGTGGTTGTGATTGATGGACTGGTAGTTCATTGTTTCCCTTTTCAAAGCACCTACATTGTGTTTTCATTAGTGGCTCTTTACATGCCCCCCCTTACAACCGAGGGTACGCATTTCTCCACACTCCCTTCACCGTTTATTTTTTGCAGCATTTTTCCTAATGGCCATTCTGACTGCTGTGAGCTGATAGGGTTTTGTAATGTGGGTATGCATGTCATGAAAATTTTTAAAATTCATCATATTCCTATGCCTTTATCTTTTCTCTTAAAAGAAAAAACCGTGAGTACAATATAGCTCTTGAAATTGTCTTCTTCGAAGGTTGCCCTCTTCTGAATTTTTTGGTCGATTTTTGACCCCAGAAATTTTCTGGAGGGCAGGCGCCATTTACAGAACTGCAAGTTGGTGAAAATTTAGTGACCTTTTGCAGTGATTTCAAAGCTGCTGTTGTGGGAAACGTCCACAAGGAGGTAGCATTTCTCCATTCCCCAATCTGGGTTCTAGGGCAGCAGAGCCTTTCTGGAAGTCATTGTCCAGGTTGTAAATTAGAATGGAATTTGCCTGGAGAAATCCCCATAAGTTTATGTCTCATTACTTCTTCTTGGTTTTTAAATTTTTTTAAATCTGGGTAAAGTTTAGAATATTGTTTGTCCTAGGTGTACACAATCTAGTTCATTTGGACATTATGTATGTCTATTAATGTACAGATCCTCTTCCCATATAAAATATTACAGTGTTCCGTCGACCTCCCTTGCTATATGTTCGATCTTTTTGATACATGTATATAATATGTATTTGAATATGTATAGTAACACTAATCTTCATTTCTCAATTTCCCCCCTCCTTTCCTTTTAGATGAGCATAGTTTGTTTTCTACGCCTGTGAGTGTCTTTCTCTTTGGAAATATGTTCATCTGTGTCAGTTATTAGATAATGCCATAAGTGATAATATAAGATATAGGTCTTTTGCTTTCCGACCTACTTCATGTTTTGTGATTATCTCCAGGCTCATCTATGGTGCCTCAAAGAGCAGTGCTTCAATGTTTTCCATGGCTAATATTCCATTGTGTACATGGACCACTTCTTCTTGGTGCATTCCTCTGTTGATGGACACTTTCGTTGCTTCCAAGTGTTGCCTATGGTAAATATTGCTGGAGTGCAGGATTGCCAGCCTGCGATTTTTGATTTTCATTTTCTCAGGTGATAGACCCAGCAGTGGGTATGATTGATTGACTGGTATGGTAGCTCAACGTTTACCTTTTCAAGGCACCTCAATTGTGCTTTCATTAGTGGCTCGTACCACGTCCCCCTTAGAATCGAGGGTACGCATTTCTCCACAATCACGTCAGCATTTCTTGTTTGCAGCATTTTTGTTGATGGCCATTCTGACTGGTGTGAGCTGATAGGTTTTTGTAATTTGGGTTTACATGTCTGTAAAAATTCCTACAATTCATCATTTTTCCACGCCTTTTTCTTTTCTGTTAAAAGAAAAAAGAAAAAAAAGTGTGAGTATAATATACCTCTTCAAATTTTCTTTTTGGAAGGTTGCACTCTAGAATATTTTGGTCGATTTTCGACCTCAGTATTTTTTGGAGGGCAGGTGTCATTTACAGACCTGCAATTGGTGAATATTTAGTGACCTTTTGCAGTGGGTTTAAAGCTGCTGTTGTGGGAAACGGCCACAAGGATGCAGCATTTCTCCATTCCCAAATCTGGGTACTAGGGCAGCAGAGCCGTTCTGGAAGTCGTTTGCCTAGGTTGTAAATTTGAATGGAATGTGCCAGGAGAACCCCCCATAAGTTTATGTCTCATTACTCCTAGTTGGTTGTTTTAATTTTTTCAATTGGGGTAATGGTTAGAATGTTGCTTGTCCAAGGTGTACATACTCTGGTTCATCTACATATTCTATATACCTATTTATGTAGAGATCCTCTTCCCGTGTAAATTGTTACACAGTGTTCCGTAAACCTTCCTTGCTATATGGTCGGTCTTTTTGATATATGTATATAATATGTATTTGTATACATATGGTAACGCCAATCTTCATGTATCCATTCCCCCCACCTTTCCTTGTAGATAAGCATAGTTTTTTTTAATAAGTCTGTGATTGACTTTCTCAGTGGAAATATGTTCATTTGTGTCAGTTATTAGAGAACGCGTATAAGTGATATCATAGGATATAGGACTTTTGCTTTCCGACTTACCTCATGTTCTGTGATTATCTCCAAGATCATCTATGGTGTCTCAAAGAGCAGTGTTTCATTGTTTTCCATGGCTAGTATTCATTGTGTACATGGGCCGCTTCTGCTTTTTCCTTTCATCTGTTGATGGACATTTTGGTTGCTTCACTGTCTTGTCTATTGTGAATAAGGCTGCAGTGCAGCTTTTGCAGCCCGGGTCTTCTTCATTCTGGTCTTCTCAGGTGAGAGGCCCATTGGTGCGCCTGCTGGATTGAATGGTACCTCAATTTTTCCTTTTCAACGCAGCTCCTTTCTGTTCTCATTATTAGCGTTTAACCCTTTTACATCTCACCAGCAGCTAGAGGGTACACAGTTCTCTAAAACCTCTTCAGCATTGATTGTTTGTAGACTTTTTGCCAATGGTCAGTCGACGGGTGTGAGTTGAAAACTTTTTGTAGATTAGATTGCATGAGTCTAATACTTCCTGAGGTTGAGCTTTTATCCATTTTCCTTTCTTTAAAAAGAGAGTGAGTACAACTTACCTCTTCATACTAGCTTCGTGAACATTTTGCCTGTTTTGAATTTTTTTTATCCATTCCCTACCTCAGCACAATTTTGAGGGCAGGCGTCCTTTACAGCCCTGAGTCCTTGTGAATGGTAAGTGACCATTAGCTGTGGGTTAAAAGCTGCTGTTGCGGGAATCGGCCACAAGGCGGCAGCATTTCTCCTTTACCAAATCTGGTTACTAGGGCAACAGAGCCTTACTGGAAGTGGTGTTCTAGGTTGTAAATTAGAATGGAATGTGCGAGGAAAAAGCCCTTTAAGTTTATGTCTCATTACTTCTTGTTGGTATCTTTAACTTAATTTTTATTTTTTATCACAGCAAACTTGATTACAATGTTTTGTTTGTTCTAGGTGTGCAAGATGTGGTTCTTTCACACATATACATATATCTATTTTTCTTCGGATCCTTTTCCCATGTAGGATACGACACAATGTTGAGTAGTCTTCTCTTGGTATTGCGTAGGTCTTTGGTGATTATATATTTCACATATGTTTGTATCACTCTGTTAACCTCAATACGGTAATGTATCCAATCCTCACACCTTTCCATTTGGTGAACCATAAGTTTTTTTAATGAATCTATGATAGTGTTTCTCTGTGGAAATACCTTTGTTTGTATCATTTTTTAGGTAACACCTATATGTGATATGATAGGATATGTGTCTTTCGCTTTCTCACTTACACCAAGTTGCGTGATTACTTCTAGACTCATCTATGGTGCTGCAAATGGCATTGTTTCATTTTTTCACTAGCTCATATTCCATCTGTACATGTAGCAGTTCTTCATTGTCCACCCATCTGTCGTTGGACTTTTTGGTTACTTCCATATCTTGGCGATTGTTATACTATGCAATGCAGATTTGCGTACCTGTGTCCTTCCAATTCTGTCTTCTTAGGTTATAGGTCCAGGAATAGGTCTGCTGGATCATATGGTAGCTCAATGTTTACCTTTTAAAGGCACCTCTATTCTGTTCGCTTTAGTGGCTCTTTCCAGGTTACGTCCCACTTAAAGCGGAGGGTATGCATTTCTTCCCAGCACCTTCAGCATTTATTCTTTGTAGTTTTTGCTGATGGTTATTCTGAGTGGTGTGAGCTGATACCTCTTTGTGGTTGAATTTGCATGTGTCTCATAATGGGTTGAAATTGAGCTGTAAGACATGTCCTTTTTATTTTTCCAGCTGTGATGAGAGCTTATTTCTTCAAAGTGTTTTCTTAAAGTATGTGTCACCATTTGAAATATTTTGGCCATTATCTCCCTCAAGACATTTTGAGGGCAGGTTTCATTTACAGCCCTGCAGTACTTGTTCATATGAAGTGACCATTAGCTCAGGCTTTAAACCTGCTTTTGCAGGTAACGGCCAGAGAGCGACAGCCTTTCTACGTTCCCCTTGCTGGTACTAGGGAAACAGACCTACCGGCCAGTGGTGTTCTTCGGTTATAAATTAGAGTGCAATGTGCCCGGATAAACCCACAAATGTTGATGTCTCCTTGCTTTTGTTTGTTTTTAAATTTAATTTATATTTATTATTAGAGTAATATTCCATTGTGTACGTGGACCACTTCTTCTTGGTGCATTCCTCGGTTGATGGACATTTTCATTTCTTCCAAGCGCTGCCTATGGTAAATATTGCTGGCATACAGGTTTCCCAGCCTGTGACTTTTTGATTCTCATTTTCTCAGGTGATAGGCCAAGCAGTGGTTGTGATTGATGGACTGGTAGTTCATTGTTTCCCTTTTCAAAGCACCTACATTGTGTTTTCATTAGTGGCTCTTTACATGGCCCCCCTTACAACCGAGGGTACGCATTTCTCCACACTCCCTTCACCGTTTATTTTTTGCAGCATTTTTCCTAATGGCCATTCTGACTGCTGTGAGCTGATAGGGTTTTGTAATGTGGGTATGCATGTCATGAAAATTTTTAAAATTCATCATATTCCTATGCCTTTATCTTTTCTCTTAAAAGAAAAAACCATGAGTACAATATAGCTCTTGAAATTGTCTTCTTCGAAGGTTGCCCTCTTCTGAATTTTTTGGTCGATTTTTGACCCCAGAAATTTTCTGGAGGGCAGGCGCAATTTACAGAACTGCAAGTTGGTGAAAATTTAGTGACCTTTTGCAGTGATTTCAAAGCTGCTGTTGTGGGAAACGTCCACAAGGAGGTAGCATTTCTCCATTCCCCAATCTGGGTTCTAGGGCAGCAGAGCCTTTCTGGAAGTCATTGTCCAGGTTGTAAATTAGAATGGAATTTGCCTGGAGAAATCCCCATAAGTTTATGTCTCATTACTTCTTCTTGGTTTTTAAAATTTTTTAAATCTGGGTAAAGTTTAGAATATTGTTTGTCCTAGGTGTACACAATCTAGTTCATTTGGACATTATGTATGTCTATTAATGTACAGATCCTCTTCCCATATAAAATATTACAGTGTTCCGTCGACCTCCCTTGCTATATGTTCGATCTTTTTGATACATGTATATAATATGTATTTGAATATGTATAGTAACACTAATCTTCATTTCTCAATTTCCCCCCTCCTTTCCTTTTAGATGAGCATAGTTTGTTTTCTACGCCTGTGAGTGTCTTTCTCTTTGGAAATATGTTCATCTGTGTCAGTTATTAGATAATGCCATAAGTGATAATATAAGATATAGGTCTTTTGCTTTCCGACCTACTTCATGTTTTGTGATTATCTCCAGGCTCATCTATGGTGCCTCAAAGAGCAGTGCTTCAATGTTTTCCATGGCTAATATTCCATTGTGTACATGGACCACTTCTTCTTGGTGCATTCCTCTGTTGATGGACACTTTCGTTGCTTCCAAGTGTTGCCTATGGTAAATATTGCTGGAGTGCAGGATTGCCAGCCTGCGATTTTTGATTTTCATTTTCTCAGGTGATAGACCCAGCAGTGGGTATGATTGATTGACTGGTATGGTAGCTCAACGTTTACCTTTTCAAGGCACCTCAATTGTGCTTTCATTAGTGGCTCGTACCACGTCCCCCTTAGAATCGAGGGTACGCATTTCTCCACAATCACGTCAGCATTTCTTGTTTGCAGCATTTTTGTTGATGGCCATTCTGACTGGTGTGAGCTGATAGGTTTTTGTAATTTGGGTTTACATGTCTGTAAAAATTCCTACAATTCATCATTTTTCCACGCCTTTTTCTTTTCTGTTAAAAGAAAAAAGAAAAAAAAGTGTGAGTATAATATATCTCTTCAAATTTTCTTTTTGGAAGGTTGCACTCTAGAATATTTTGGTCGATTTTCGACCTCAGTATTTTTTGGAGGGCAGGTGTCATTTACAGACCTGCAATTGGTGAATATTTAGTGACCTTTTGCAGTGGGTTTAAAGCTGCTGTTGTGGGAAACGGCCACAAGGATGCAGCATTTCTCCATTCCCAAATCTGGGTACTAGGGCAGCAGAGCCGTTCTGGAAGTCGTTTGCCTAGGTTGTAAATTTGAATGGAATGTGCCAGGAGAACCCCCCATAAGTTTATGTCTCATTACTCCTAGTTGGTTGTTTTAATTTTTTCAATTGGGGTAATGGTTAGAATGTTGCTTGTCCAAGGTGTACATACTCTGGTTCATCTACATATTCTATATACCTATTTATGTAGAGATCCTCTTCCCGTGTAAATTGTTACACAGTGTTCCGTAAACCTTCCTTGCTATATGGTCGGTCTTTTTGATATATGTATATAATATGTATTTGTATACATATGGTAACGCCAATCATCATGTATCCATTCCCCCCACCTTTCCTTGTAGATAAGCATAGTTTTTTTTAATAAGTCTGTGATTGACTTTCTCAGTGGAAATATGTTCATTTGTGTCAGTTATTAGAGAACGCGTATAAGTGATATCATAGGATATAGGACTTTTGCTTTCCGACTTACCTCATGTTCTGTGATTATCTCCAAGATCATCTATGGTGTCTCAAAGAGCAGTGTTTCATTGTTTTCCATGGCTAGTATTCATTGTGTACATGGGCCGCTTCTTCTTTTTCCTTTCATCTGTTGATGGACATTTTGGTTGCTTCACTGTCTTGTCTATTGTGAATAAGGCTGCAGTGCAGCTTTTGCAGCCCGGGTCTTCTTCATTCTGGTCTTCTCAGGTGAGAGGCCCATTGGTGTGCCTGCTGGATTGAATGGTACCTCAATTTTTCCTTTTCAACGCAGCTCCTTTCTGTTCTCATTATTAGCGTTTAACCCTTTTACATCTCACCAGCAGCTAGAGGGTACACAGTTCTCTAAAACCTCTTCAGCATTGATTGTTTGTAGACTTTTTGCCAATGGTCAGTCGACGGGTGTGAGTTGAAAACTTTTTGTAGATTAGATTGCATGAGTCTAATACTTCCTGAGGTTGAGCTTTTATCCATTTTCCTTTCTTTAAAAAGAGAGTGAGTACAACTTACCTCTTCATACTAGCTTCGTGAACATTTTGCCTGTTTTGAATTTTTTTTATCCATTCCCTACCTCAGCACAATTTTGAGGGCAGGTGTCCTTTACAGCCCTGAGTCCTTGTGAATGGTAAGTGACCATTAGCTGTGGGTTAAAAGCTGCTGTTGCGGGAATCGGCCACAAGGCGGCAGCATTTCTCCTTTACCAAATCTGGTTACTAGGGCAACAGAGCCTTACTGGAAGTGGTGTTCTAGGTTGTAAATTAGAATGGAATGTGCGAGGAAAAAGCCCTTTAAGTTTATGTCTCATTACTTCTTGTTGGTATCTTTAACTTAATTTTTATTTTTTATCACAGCAAACTTGATTACAATGTTTTGTTTGTTCTAGGTGTGCAAGATGTGGTTCTTTCACACATATACATATATCTATTTTTCTTCGGATCCTTTTCCCATGTAGGTTACGACACAATGTTGAGTAGTCTTCTCTTGGTATTGCGTAGGTCTTTGGTGATTATATATTTCACATATGTTTGTATCACTCTGTTAACCTCAATACGGTAATGTATCCAATCCTCACATCTTTCCATTTGGTGAACCATAAGTTTTTTTAATGAATCTATGATAGTGTTTCTCTGTGGAAATACCTTTGTTTGTATCATTTTTTAGGTAACACCTATATGTGATATGATAGGATATGTGTCTTTCGCTTTCTCACTTACACCAAGTTGCGTGATTACTTCTAGACTCATCTATGGTGCTGCAAATGGCATTGTTTCATTTTTTCACTAGCTCATATTCCATCTGTACATATAGCAGTTCTTCATTGTCCACCCATCTGTCGTTGGACTTTTTGGTTACTTCCATATCTTGGCGATTGTTATACTATGCAATGCAGATTTGCGTACCTGTGTCCTTCCAATTCTGTCTTCTTAGGTTATAGGTCCAGGAATAGGTCTGCTGGATCATATGGTAGCTCAATGTTTACCTTTTAAAGGCACCTCTATTCTGTTCGCTTTAGTGGCTCTTTCCAGGTTACGTCCCACTTAAAGCGGAAGGTATGCATTTCTTCCCAGCACCTTCAGCATTTATTCTTTGTAGTTTTTGCTGATGGTTATTCTGAGTGGTGTGAGCTGATACCTCTTTGTGGTTGAATTTGCATGTGTCTCATAATGCGTTGAAATTGAGCTGTAAGACATGTCCTTTTTATTTTTCCAGCTGTGATGAGAGCTTATTTCTTCAAAGTGTTTTCTTAAAGTATGTGTCACCATTTGAAATATTTTGGCCATTATCTCCCTCAAGACATTTTGAGGGCAGTTTTCATTTACAGCCCTGCAATACTTGTTCATATGAAGTGACCATTAGCTCAGGCTTTAAACCTGCTTTTGCAGGTAACGGCCAGAGAGCGACAGCCTTTCTACGTTCCCCTTGCTGGTACTAGGGAAACAGACCTACCGGCCAGTGGTGTTTTTCGGTTATAAATTAGAGTGCAATGTGCCCGGATAAACCCACAAATGTTGATGTCTCCTTGCTTTTGTTTGTTTTTAAATTTAATTTATATTTATTATTAGAGTAATATTCCATTGTGTACGTGGACCACTTCTTCTTGGTGCATTCCTCGGTTGATGGACATTTTCATTTCTTACAAGCGCTGCCTATGGTAAATATTGCTGGCATACAGGTTTCCCAGCCTGTGACTTTTTGATTCTCATTTTCTCAGGTGATAGGCCAAGCAGTGGTTGTGATTGATGGACTGGTAGTTCATTGTTTCCCTTTTCAAAGCACCTACATTGTGTTTTCATTAGTGGCTCTTTACATGCCCCCCCTTACAACCGAGGGTACGCATTTCTCCACACTCCCTTCACCGTTTATTTTTTGCAGCATTTTTCCTAATGGCCATTCTGACTGCTGTGAGCTGATAGGGTTTTGTAATGTGGGTATGCATGTCATGAAAATTTTTAAAATTCATCATATTCCTATGCCTTTATCTTTTCTCTTAAAAGAAAAAACCGTGAGTACAATATAGCTCTTGAAATTGTCTTCTTCGAAGGTTGCCCTCTTCTGAATTTTTTGGTCGATTTTTGACCCCAGAAATTTTCTGGAGGGCAGGCGCAATTTACAGAACTGCAAGTTGGTGAAAATTTAGTGACCTTTTGCAGTGATTTCAAAGCTGCTGTTGTGGGAAACGTCCACAAGGAGGTAGCATTTCTCCATTCCCCAATCTGGGTTCTAGGGCAGCAGAGCCTTTCTGGAAGTCATTGTCCAGGTTGTAAATTAGAATGGAATTTGCCTGGAGAAATCCCCATAAGTTTATGTCTCATTACTTCTTCTTGGTTTTTAAATTTTTTTAAATCTGGGTAAAGTTTAGAATATTGTTTGTCCTAGGTGTACACAATCTAGTTCATTTGGACAATATGTATGTCTATTAATGTACAGATCCTCTTCCCATATAAAATATTACAGTGTTCCGTCGACCTCCCTTGCTATATGTTCGATCTTTTTGATACATGTATATAATATGTATTTGAATATGTATAGTAACACTAATCTTCATTTCTCAATTTCCCCCCTCCTTTCCTTTTAGATGAGCATAGTTTGTTTTCTACGCCTGTGAGTGTCTTTCTCTTTGGAAATATGTTCATCTGTGTCAGTTATTAGATAATGCCATAAGTGATAATATAAGATATAGGTCTTTTGCTTTCCGACCTACTTCATGTTTTGTGATTATCTCCAGGCTCATCTATGGTGCCTCAAAGAGCAGTGCTTCAATGTTTTCCATGGCTAATATTCCATTGTGTACATGGACCACTTCTTCTTGGTGCATTCCTCTGTTGATGGACACTTTCGTTGCTTCCAAGTGTTGCCTATGGTAAATATTGCTGGAGTGCAGGATTGCCAGCCTGCGATTTTTGATTTTCATTTTCTCAGGTGATAGACCCAGCAGTGGGTATGATTGATTGACTGGTATGGTAGCTCAACGTTTACCTTTTCAAGGCACCTCAATTGTGCTTTCATTAGTGGCTCGTACCACGTCCACCTTAGAATCGAGGGTACGCATTTCTCCACAATCACGTCAGCATTTCTTGTTTGCAGCATTTTTGTTGATGGCCATTCTGACTGGTGTGAGCTGATAGGTTTTTGTAATTTGGGTTTACATGTCTGTAAAAATTCCTACAATTCATCATTTTTCCACGCCTTTTTCTTTTCTGTTAAAAGAAAAAAGAAAAAAAAGTGTGAGTATAATATATCTCTTCAAATTTTCTTTTTGGAAGGTTGCACTCTAGAATATTTTGGTCGATTTTCGACCTCAGTATTTTTTGGAGGGCAGGTGTCATTTACAGACCTGCAATTGGTGAATATTTAGTGACCTTTTGCAGTGGGTTTAAAGCTGCTGTTGTGGGAAACGGCCACAAGGATGCAGCATTTCTCCATTCCCAAATCTGGGTACTAGGGCAGCAGAGCCGTTCTGGAAGTCGTTTGCCTAGGTTGTAAATTTGAATGGAATGTGCCAGGAGAACCCCCCATAAGTTTATGTCTCATTACTCCTAGTTGGTTGTTTTAATTTTTTCAATTGGGGTAATGGTTAGAATGTTGCTTGTCCAAGGTGTACATACTCTGGTTCATCTACATATTCTATATACCTATTTATGTAGAGATCCTCTTCCCGTGTAAATTGTTACACAGTGTTCCGTAAACCTTCCTTGCTATATGGTCGGTCTTTTTGATATATGTATATAATATGTATTTGTATACATATGGTAACGCCAATCATCATGTATCCATTCCCCCCACCTTTCCTTGTAGATAAGCATAGTTTTTTTTAATAAGTCTGTGATTGACTTTCTCAGTGGAAATATGTTCATTTGTGTCAGTTATTAGAGAACGCGTATAAGTGATATCATAGGATATAGGACTTTTGCTTTCCGACTTACCTCATGTTCTGTGATTATCTCCAAGATCATCTATGGTGTCTCAAAGAGCAGTGTTTCATTGTTTTCCATGGCTAGTATTCATTGTGTACATGGGCCGCTTCTTCTTTTTCCTTTCATCTGTTGATGGACATTTTGGTTGCTTCACTGTCTTGTCTATTGTGAATAAGGCTGCAGTGCAGCTTTTGCAGCCCGGGTCTTCTTCATTCTGGTCTTCTCAGGTGAGAGGCCCATTGGTGCGCCTGCTGGATTGAATGGTACCTCAATTTTTCCTTTTCAACGCAGCTCCTTTCTGTTCTCATTATTAGCGTTTAACCCTTTTACATCTCACCAGCAGCTAGAGGGTACACAGTTCTCTAAAACCTCTTCAGCATTGATTGTTTGTAGACTTTTTGCCAATGGTCAGTCGACGGGTGTGAGTTGAAAACTTTTTGTAGATTAGATTGCATGAGTCTAATACTTCCTGAGGTTGAGCTTTTATCCATTTTCCTTTCTTTAAAAAGAGAGTGAGTACAACTTACCTCTTCATACTAGCTTCGTGAACATTTTGCCTGTTTTGAATTTTTTTTATCCATTCCCTACCTCAGCACAATTTTGAGGGCAGGTGTCCTTTACAGCCCTGAGTCCTTGTGAATGGTAAGTGACCATTAGCTGTGGGTTAAAAGCTGCTGTTGCGGGAATCGGCCACAAGGCGGCAGCATTTCTCCTTTACCAAATCTGGTTACTAGGGCAACAGAGCCTTACTGGAAGTGGTGTTCTAGGTTGTAAATTAGAATGGAATGTGCGAGGAAAAAGCCCTTTAAGTTTATGTCTCATTACTTCTTGTTGGTATCTTTAACTTAATTTTTATTTTTTATCACAGCAAACTTGATTACAATGTTTTGTTTGTTCTAGGTGTGCAAGATGTGGTTCTTTCACACATATACATATATCTATTTTTCTTCGGATCCTTTTCCCATGTAGGTTACGACACAATGTTGAGTAGTCTTCTCTTGGTATTGCGTAGGTCTTTGGTGATTATATATTTCACATATGTTTGTATCACTCTGTTAACCTCAATACGGTAATGTATCCAATCCTCACATCTTTCCATTTGGTGAACCATAAGTTTTTTTAATGAATCTATGATAGTGTTTCTCTGTGGAAATACCTTTGTTTGTATCATTTTTTAGGTAACACCTATATGTGATATGATAGGATATGTGTCTTTCGCTTTCTCACTTACACCAAGTTGCGTGATTACTTCTAGACTCATCTATGGTGCTGCAAATGGCATTGTTTCATTTTTTCACTAGCTCATATTCCATCTGTACATGTAGCAGTTCTTCATTGTCCACCCATCTGTCGTTGGACTTTTTGGTTACTTCCATATCTTGGCGATTGTTATACTATGCAATGCAGATTTGCGTACCTGTGTCCTTCCAATTCTGTCTTCTTAGGTTATAGGTCCAGGAATAGGTCTGCTGGATCATATGGTAGCTCAATGTTTACCTTTTAAAGGCACCTCTATTCTGTTCTCTTTAGTGGCTCTTTCCAGGTTACGTCCCACTTAAAGCGGAGGGTATGCATTTCTTCCCAGCACCTTCAGCATTTATTCTTTGTAGTTTTTGCTGATGGTTATTCTGAGTGGTGTGAGCTGATACCTCTTTGTGGTTGAATTTGCATGTGTCTCATAATGCGTTGAAATTGAGCTGTAAGACATGTCCTTTTTATTTTTCCAGCTGTGATGAGAGCCTATTTCTTCAAAGTGTTTTCTTAAAGTATGTGTCACCATTTGAAATATTTTGGCCATTATCTCCCTCAAGACATTTTGAGGGCAGGTTTCATTTACAGCCCTGCAGTACTTGTTCATATGAAGTGACCATTAGCTCAGGCTTTAAACCTGCTTTTGCAGGTAACGGCCAGAGAGCGACAGCCTTTCTACGTTCCCCTTGCTGGTACTAGGGAAACAGACCTACCGGCCAGTGGTGTTTTTCGGTTATAAATTAGAGTGCAATGTGCCCGGATAAACCCACAAATGTTGATGTCTCCTTGCTTTTGTTTGTTTTTAAATTTAATTTATATTTATTATTAGAGTAATATTCCATTGTGTACGTGGACCACTTCTTCTTGGTGCATTCCTCGGTTGATGGACATTTTCATTTCTTCCAAGCGCTGCCTATGGTAAATATTGCTGGCATACAGGTTTCCCAGCCTGTGACTTTTTGATTCTCATTTTCTCAGGTGATAGGCCAAGCAGTGGTTGTGATTGATGGACTGGTAGTTCATTGTTTCCCTTTTCAAAGCACCTACATTGTGTTTTCATTAGTGGCTCTTTACATGCCCCCCCTTACAACCGAGGGTACGCATTTCTCCACACTCCCTTCACCGTTTATTTTTTGCAGCATTTTTCCTAATGGCCATTCTGACTGCTGTGAGCTGATAGGGTTTTGTAATGTGGGTATGCATGTCATGAAAATTTTTAAAATTCATCATATTCCTATGCCTTTATCTTTTCTCTTAAAAGAAAAAACCGTGAGTACAATATAGCTCTTGAAATTGTCTTCTTCGAAGGTTGCCCTCTTCTGAATTTTTTGGTCGATTTTTGACCCCAGAAATTTTCTGGAGGGCAGGCGCCATTTACAGAACTGCAAGTTGGTGAAAATTTAGTGACCTTTTGCAGTGATTTCAAAGCTGCTGTTGTGGGAAACGTCCACAAGGAGGTAGCATTTCTCCATTCCCCAATCTGGGTTCTAGGGCAGCAGAGCCTTTCTGGAAGTCATTGTCCAGGTTGTAAATTAGAATGGAATTTGCCTGGAGAAATCCCCATAAGTTTATGTCTCATTACTTCTTCTTGGTTTTTAAATTTTTTTAAATCTGGGTAAAGTTTAGAATATTGTTTGTCCTAGGTGTACACAATCTAGTTCATTTGGACATTATGTATGTCTATTAATGTACAGATCCTCTTCCCATATAAAATATTACAGTGTTCCGTCGACCTCCCTTGCTATATGTTCGATCTTTTTGATACATGTATATAATATGTATTTGAATATGTATAGTAACACTAATCTTCATTTCTCAATTTCCCCCCTCCTTTCCTTTTAGATGAGCATAGTTTGTTTTCTACGCCTGTGAGTGTCTTTCTCTTTGGAAATATGTTCATCTGTGTCAGTTATTAGATAATGCCATAAGTGATAATATAAGATATAGGTCTTTTGCTTTCCGACCTACTTCATGTTTTGTGATTATCTCCAGGCTCATCTATGGTGCCTCAAAGAGCAGTGCTTCAATGTTTTCCATGGCTAATATTCCATTGTGTACATGGACCACTTCTTCTTGGTGCATTCCTCTGTTGATGGACACTTTCGTTGCTTCCAAGTGTTGCCTATGGTAAATATTGCTGGAGTGCAGGATTGCCAGCCTGCGATTTTTGATTTTCATTTTCTCAGGTGATAGACCCAGCAGTGGGTATGATTGATTGACTGGTATGGTAGCTCAACGTTTACCTTTTCAAGGCACCTCAATTGTGCTTTCATTAGTGGCTCGTACCACGTCCCCCTTAGAATCGAGGGTACGCATTTCTCCACAATCACGTCAGCATTTCTTGTTTGCAGCATTTTTGTTGATGGCCATTCTGACTGGTGTGAGCTGATAGGTTTTTGTAATTTGGGTTTACATGTCTGTAAAAATTCCTACAATTCATCATTTTTCCACGCCTTTTTCTTTTCTGTTAAAAGAAAAAAGAAAAAAAAGTGTGAGTATAATATACCTCTTCAAATTTTCTTTTTGGAAGGTTGCACTCTAGAATATTTTGGTCGATTTTCGACCTCAGTATTTTTTGGAGGGCAGGTGTCATTTACAGACCTGCAATTGGTGAATATTTAGTGACCTTTTGCAGTGGGTTTAAAGCTGCTGTTGTGGGAAACGGCCACAAGGATGCAGCATTTCTCCATTCCCAAATCTGGGTACTAGGGCAGCAGAGCCGTTCTGGAAGTCGTTTGCCTAGGTTGTAAATTTGAATGGAATGTGCCAGGAGAACCCCCCATAAGTTTATGTCTCATTACTCCTAGTTGGTTGTTTTAATTTTTTCAATTGGGGTAATGGTTAGAATGTTGCTTGTCCAAGGTGTACATACTCTGGTTCATCTACATATTCTATATACCTATTTATGTAGAGATCCTCTTCCCGTGTAAATTGTTACACAGTGTTCCGTAAACCTTCCTTGCTATATGGTCGGTCTTTTTGATATATGTATATAATATGTATTTGTATACATATGGTAACGCCAATCTTCATGTATCCATTCCCCCCACCTTTCCTTGTAGATAAGCATAGTTTTTTTTAATAAGTCTGTGATTGACTTTCTCAGTGGAAATATGTTCATTTGTGTCAGTTATTAGAGAACGCGTATAAGTGATATCATAGGATATAGGACTTTTGCTTTCCGACTTACCTCATGTTCTGTGATTATCTCCAAGATCATCTATGGTGTCTCAAAGAGCAGTGTTTCATTGTTTTCCATGGCTAGTATTCATTGTGTACATGGGCCGCTTCTGCTTTTTCCTTTCATCTGTTGATGGACATTTTGGTTGCTTCACTGTCTTGTCTATTGTGAATAAGGCTGCAGTGCAGCTTTTGCAGCCCGGGTCTTCTTCATTCTGGTCTTCTCAGGTGAGAGGCCCATTGGTGCGCCTGCTGGATTGAATGGTACCTCAATTTTTCCTTTTCAACGCAGCTCCTTTCTGTTCTCATTATTAGCGTTTAACCCTTTTACATCTCACCAGCAGCTAGAGGGTACACAGTTCTCTAAAACCTCTTCAGCATTGATTGTTTGTAGACTTTTTGCCAATGGTCAGTCGACGGGTGTGAGTTGAAAACTTTTTGTAGATTAGATTGCATGAGTCTAATACTTCCTGAGGTTGAGCTTTTATCCATTTTCCTTTCTTTAAAAAGAGAGTGAGTACAACTTACCTCTTCATACTAGCTTCGTGAACATTTTGCCTGTTTTGAATTTTTTTTATCCATTCCCTACCTCAGCACAATTTTGAGGGCAGGCGTCCTTTACAGCCCTGAGTCCTTGTGAATGGTAAGTGACCATTAGCTGTGGGTTAAAAGCTGCTGTTGCGGGAATCGGCCACAAGGCGGCAGCATTTCTCCTTTACCAAATCTGGTTACTAGGGCAACAGAGCCTTACTGGAAGTGGTGTTCTAGGTTGTAAATTAGAATGGAATGTGCGAGGAAAAAGCCCTTTAAGTTTATGTCTCATTACTTCTTGTTGGTATCTTTAACTTAATTTTTATTTTTTATCACAGCAAACTTGATTACAATGTTTTGTTTGTTCTAGGTGTGCAAGATGTGGTTCTTTCACACATATACATATATCTATTTTTCTTCGGATCCTTTTCCCATGTAGGATACGACACAATGTTGAGTAGTCTTCTCTTGGTATTGCGTAGGTCTTTGGTGATTATATATTTCACATATGTTTGTATCACTCTGTTAACCTCAATACGGTAATGTATCCAATCCTCACACCTTTCCATTTGGTGAACCATAAGTTTTTTTAATGAATCTATGATAGTGTTTCTCTGTGGAAATACCTTTGTTTGTATCATTTTTTAGGTAACACCTATATGTGATATGATAGGATATGTGTCTTTCGCTTTCTCACTTACACCAAGTTGCGTGATTACTTCTAGACTCATCTATGGTGCTGCAAATGGCATTGTTTCATTTTTTCACTAGCTCATATTCCATCTGTACATGTAGCAGTTCTTCATTGTCCACCCATCTGTCGTTGGACTTTTTGGTTACTTCCATATCTTGGCGATTGTTATACTATGCAATGCAGATTTGCGTACCTGTGTCCTTCCAATTCTGTCTTCTTAGGTTATAGGTCCAGGAATAGGTCTGCTGGATCATATGGTAGCTCAATGTTTACCTTTTAAAGGCACCTCTATTCTGTTCGCTTTAGTGGCTCTTTCCAGGTTACGTCCCACTTAAAGCGGAGGGTATGCATTTCTTCCCAGCACCTTCAGCATTTATTCTTTGTAGTTTTTGCTGATGGTTATTCTGAGTGGTGTGAGCTGATACCTCTTTGTGGTTGAATTTGCATGTGTCTCATAATGCGTTGAAATTGAGCTGTAAGACATGTCCTTTTTATTTTTCCAGCTGTGATGAGAGCTTATTTCTTCAAAGTGTTTTCTTAAAGTATGTGTCACCATTTGAAATATTTTGGCCATTATCTCCCTCAAGACATTTTGAGGGCAGGTTTCATTTACAGCCCTGCAGTACTTGTTCATATGAAGTGACCATTAGCTCAGGCTTTAAACCTGCTTTTGCAGGTAACGGCCAGAGAGCGACAGCCTTTCTACGTTCCCCTTGCTGGTACTAGGGAAACAGACCTACCGGCCAGTGGTGTTCTTCGGTTATAAATTAGAGTGCAATGTGCCCGGATAAACCCACAAATGTTGATGTCTCCTTGCTTTTGTTTGTTTTTAAATTTAATTTATATTTATTATTAGAGTAATATTCCATTGTGTACGTGGACCACTTCTTCTTGGTGCATTCCTCGGTTGATGGACATTTTCATTTCTTCCAAGCGCTGCCTATGGTAAATATTGCTGGCATACAGGTTTCCCAGCCTGTGACTTTTTGATTCTCATTTTCTCAGGTGATAGGCCAAGCAGTGGTTGTGATTGATGGACTGGTAGTTCATTGTTTCCCTTTTCAAAGCACCTACATTGTGTTTTCATTAGTGGCTCTTTACATGCCCCCCCTTACAACCGAGGGTACGCATTTCTCCACACTCCCTTCACCGTTTATTTTTTGCAGCATTTTTCCTAATGGCCATTCTGACTGCTGTGAGCTGATAGGGTTTTGTAATGTGGGTATGCATGTCATGAAAATTTTTAAAATTCATCATATTCCTATGCCTTTATCTTTTCTCTTAAAAGAAAAAACCATGAGTACAATATAGCTCTTGAAATTGTCTTCTTCGAAGGTTGCCCTCTTCTGAATTTTTTGGTCGATTTTTGACCCCAGAAATTTTCTGGAGGGCAGGCGCAATTTACAGAACTGCAAGTTGGTGAAAATTTAGTGACCTTTTGCAGTGATTTCAAAGCTGCTGTTGTGGGAAACGTCCACAAGGAGGTAGCATTTCTCCATTCCCCAATCTGGGTTCTAGGGCAGCAGAGCCTTTCTGGAAGTCATTGTCCAGGTTGTAAATTAGAATGGAATTTGCCTGGAGAAATCCCCATAAGTTTATGTCTCATTACTTCTTCTTGGTTTTTAAAATTTTTTAAATCTGGGTAAAGTTTAGAATATTGTTTGTCCTAGGTGTACACAATCTAGTTCATTTGGACATTATGTATGTCTATTAATGTACAGATCCTCTTCCCATATAAAATATTACAGTGTTCCGTCGACCTCCCTTGCTATATGTTCGATCTTTTTGATACATGTATATAATATGTATTTGAATATGTATAGTAACACTAATCTTCATTTCTCAATTTCCCCCCTCCTTTCCTTTTAGATGAGCATAGTTTGTTTTCTACGCCTGTGAGTGTCTTTCTCTTTGGAAATATGTTCATCTGTGTCAGTTATTAGATAATGCCATAAGTGATAATATAAGATATAGGTCTTTTGCTTTCCGACCTACTTCATGTTTTGTGATTATCTCCAGGCTCATCTATGGTGCCTCAAAGAGCAGTGCTTCAATGTTTTCCATGGCTAATATTCCATTGTGTACATGGACCACTTCTTCTTGGTGCATTCCTCTGTTGATGGACACTTTCGTTGCTTCCAAGTGTTGCCTATGGTAAATATTGCTGGAGTGCAGGATTGCCAGCCTGCGATTTTTGATTTTCATTTTCTCAGGTGATAGACCCAGCAGTGGGTATGATTGATTGACTGGTATGGTAGCTCAACGTTTACCTTTTCAAGGCACCTCAATTGTGCTTTCATTAGTGGCTCGTACCACGTCCCCCTTAGAATCGAGGGTACGCATTTCTCCACAATCACGTCAGCATTTCTTGTTTGCAGCATTTTTGTTGATGGCCATTCTGACTGGTGTGAGCTGATAGGTTTTTGTAATTTGGGTTTACATGTCTGTAAAAATTCCTACAATTCATCATTTTTCCACGCCTTTTTCTTTTCTGTTAAAAGAAAAAAGAAAAAAAAGTGTGAGTATAATATATCTCTTCAAATTTTCTTTTTGGAAGGTTGCACTCTAGAATATTTTGGTCGATTTTCGACCTCAGTATTTTTTGGAGGGCAGGTGTCATTTACAGACCTGCAATTGGTGAATATTTAGTGACCTTTTGCAGTGGGTTTAAAGCTGCTGTTGTGGGAAACGGCCACAAGGATGCAGCATTTCTCCATTCCCAAATCTGGGTACTAGGGCAGCAGAGCCGTTCTGGAAGTCGTTTGCCTAGGTTGTAAATTTGAATGGAATGTGCCAGGAGAACCCCCCATAAGTTTATGTCTCATTACTCCTAGTTGGTTGTTTTAATTTTTTCAATTGGGGTAATGGTTAGAATGTTGCTTGTCCAAGGTGTACATACTCTGGTTCATCTACATATTCTATATACCTATTTATGTAGAGATCCTCTTCCCGTGTAAATTGTTACACAGTGTTCCGTAAACCTTCCTTGCTATATGGTCGGTCTTTTTGATATATGTATATAATATGTATTTGTATACATATGGTAACGCCAATCATCATGTATCCATTCCCCCCACCTTTCCTTGTAGATAAGCATAGTTTTTTTTAATAAGTCTGTGATTGACTTTCTCAGTGGAAATATGTTCATTTGTGTCAGTTATTAGAGAACGCGTATAAGTGATATCATAGGATATAGGACTTTTGCTTTCCGACTTACCTCATGTTCTGTGATTATCTCCAAGATCATCTATGGTGTCTCAAAGAGCAGTGTTTCATTGTTTTCCATGGCTAGTATTCATTGTGTACATGGACCGCTTCTTCTTTTTCCTTTCATCTGTTGATGGACATTTTGGTTGCTTCACTGTCTTGTCTATTGTGAATAAGGCTGCAGTGCAGCTTTTGCAGCCCGGGTCTTCTTCATTCTGGTCTTCTCAGGTGAGAGGCCCATTGGTGCGCCTGCTGGATTGAATGGTACCTCAATTTTTCCTTTTCAACGCAGCTCCTTTCTGTTCTCATTATTAGCGTTTAACCCTTTTACATCTCACCAGCAGCTAGAGGGTACACAGTTCTCTAAAACCTCTTCAGCATTGATTGTTTGTAGACTTTTTGCCAATGGTCAGTCGACGGGTGTGAGTTGAAAACTTTTTGTAGATTAGATTGCATAAGTCTAATACTTCCTGAGGTTGAGCTTTTATCCATTTTCCTTTCTTTAAAAAGAGAGTGAGTAAAACTTACCTCTTCATACTAGCTTCGTGAACATTTTGCCTGTTTTGAATTTTTTTTATCCATTCCCTACCTCAGCACAATTTTGAGGGCAGGTGTCCTTTACAGCCCTGAGTCCTTGTGAATGGTAAGTGACCATTAGCTGTGGGTTAAAAGCTGCTGTTGCGGGAATCGGCCACAAGGCGGCAGCATTTCTCCTTTACCAAATCTGGTTACTAGGGCAACAGAGCCTTACTGGAAGTGGTGTTCTAGGTTGTAAATTAGAATGGAATGTGCGAGGAAAAAGCCCTTTAAGTTTATGTCTCATTACTTCTTGTTGGTATCTTTAACTTAATTTTTATTTTTTATCACAGCAAACTTGATTACAATGTTTTGTTTGTTCTAGGTGTGCAAGATGTGGTTCTTTCACACATATACATATATCTATTTTTCTTCGGATCCTTTTCCCATGTAGGTTACGACACAATGTTGAGTAGTCTTCTCTTGGTATTGCGTAGGTCTTTGGTGATTATATATTTCACATATGTTTGTATCACTCTGTTAACCTCAATACGGTAATGTATCCAATCCTCACACCTTTCCATTTGGTGAACCATAAGTTTTTTTAATGAATCTATGATAGTGTTTCTCTGTGGAAATACCTTTGTTTGTATCATTTTTTAGGTAACACCTATATGTGATATGATAGGATATGTGTCTTTCGCTTTCTCACTTACACCAAGTTGCGTGATTACTTCTAGACTCATCTATGGTGCTGCAAATGGCATTGTTTCATTTTTTCACTAGCTCATATTCCATCTGTACATGTAGCAGTTCTTCATTGTCCACCCATCTGTCGTTGGACTTTTTGGTTACTTCCATATCTTGGCGATTGTTATACTATGCAATGCAGATTTGCGTACCTGTGTCCTTCCAATTCTGTCTTCTTAGGTTATAGGTCCAGGAATAGGTCTGCTGGATCATATGGTAGCTCAATGTTTACCTTTTAAAGGCACCTCTATTCTGTTCGCTTTAGTGGCTCTTTCCAGGTTACGTCCCACTTAAAGCGGAAGGTATGCATTTCTTCCCAGCACCTTCAGCATTTATTCTTTGTAGTTTTTGCTGATGGTTATTCTGAGTGGTGTGAGCTGATACCTCTTTGTGGTTGAATTTGCATGTGTCTCATAATGCGTTGAAATTGAGCTGTAAGACATGTCCTTTTTATTTTTCCAGCTGTGATGAGAGCTTATTTCTTCAAAGTGTTTTCTTAAAGTATGTGTCACCATTTGAAATATTTTGGCCATTATCTCCCTCAAGACATTTTGAGGGCAGGTTTCATTTACAGCCCTGCAGTACTTGTTCATATGAAGTGACCATTAGCTCAGGCTTTAAACCTGCTTTTGCAGGTAACGGCCAGAGAGCGACAGCCTTTCTACGTTCCCCTTGCTGGTACTAGGGAAACAGACCTACCGGCCAGTGTTGTTTTTCGGTTATAAATTAGAGTGCAATGTGCCCGGATAAACCCACAAATGTTGATGTCTCCTTGCTTTTGTTTGTTTTTAAATTTAATTTATATTTATTATTAGAGTAATATTCCATTGTGTACGTGGACCACTTCTTCTTGGTGCATTCCTCGGTTGATGGACATTTTCATTTCTTCCAAGCGCTGCCTATGGTAAATATTGCTGGCATACAGGTTTCCCAGCCTGTGACTTTTTGATTCTCATTTTCTCAGGTGATAGGCCAAGCAGTGGTTGTGATTGATGGACTGGTAGTTCATTGTTTCCCTTTTCAAAGCACCTACATTGTGTTTTCATTAGTGGCTCTTTACATGCCCCCCCTTACAACCGAGGGTACGCATTTCTCCACACTCCCTTCACCGTTTATTTTTTGCAGCATTTTTCCTAATGGCCATTCTGACTGCTGTGAGCTGATAGGGTTTTGTAATGTGGGTATGCATGTCATGAAAATTTTTAAAATTCATCATATTCCTATGCCTTTATCTTTTCTCTTAAAAGAAAAAACCGTGAGTACAATATAGCTCTTGAAATTGTCTTCTTCGAAGGTTGCCCTCTTCTGAATTTTTTGGTCGATTTTTGACCCCAGAAATTTTCTGGAGGGCAGGCGCAATTTACAGAACTGCAAGTTGGTGAAAATTTAGTGACCTTTTGCAGTGATTTCAAAGCTGCTGTTGTGGGAAACGTCCACAAGGAGGTAGCATTTCTCCATTCCCCAATCTGGGTTCTAGGGCAGCAGAGCCTTTCTGGAAGTCATTGTCCAGGTTGTAAATTAGAATGGAATTTGCCTGGAGAAATCCCCATAAGTTTATGTCTCATTACTTCTTCTTGGTTTTTAAATTTTTTTAAATCTGGGTAAAGTTTAGAATATTGTTTGTCCTAGGTGTACACAATCTAGTTCATTTGGACAATATGTATGTCTATTAATGTACAGATCCTCTTCCCATATAAAATATTACAGTGTTCCGTCGACCTCCCTTGCTATATGTTCGATCTTTTTGATACATGTATATAATATGTATTTGAATATGTATAGTAACACTAATCTTCATTTCTCAATTTCCCCCCTCCTTTCCTTTTAGATGAGCATAGTTTGTTTTCTACGCCTGTGAGTGTCTTTCTCTTTGGAAATATGTTCATCTGTGTCAGTTATTAGATAATGCCATAAGTGATAATATAAGATATAGGTCTTTTGCTTTCCGACCTACTTCATGTTTTGTGATTATCTCCAGGCTCATCTATGGTGCCTCAAAGAGCAGTGCTTCAATGTTTTCCATGGCTAATATTCCATTGTGTACATGGACCACTTCTTCTTGGTGCATTCCTCTGTTGATGGACACTTTCGTTGCTTCCAAGTGTTGCCTATGGTAAATATTGCTGGAGTGCAGGATTGCCAGCCTGCGATTTTTGATTTTCATTTTCTCAGGTGATAGACCCAGCAGTGGGTATGATTGATTGACTGGTATGGTAGCTCAACGTTTACCTTTTCAAGGCACCTCAATTGTGCTTTCATTAGTGGCTCGTACCACGTCCACCTTAGAATCGAGGGTACGCATTTCTCCACAATCACGTCAGCATTTCTTGTTTGCAGCATTTTTGTTGATGGCCATTCTGACTGGTGTGAGCTGATAGGTTTTTGTAATTTGGGTTTACATGTCTGTAAAAATTCCTACAATTCATCATTTTTCCACGCCTTTTTCTTTTCTGTTAAAAGAAAAAAGAAAAAAAAGTGTGAGTATAATATATCTCTTCAAATTTTCTTTTTGGAAGGTTGCACTCTAGAATATTTTGGTCGATTTTCGACCTCAGTATTTTTTGGAGGGCAGGTGTCATTTACAGACCTGCAATTGGTGAATATTTAGTGACCTTTTGCAGTGGGTTTAAAGCTGCTGTTGTGGGAAACGGCCACAAGGATGCAGCATTTCTCCATTCCCAAATCTGGGTACTAGGGCAGCAGAGCCGTTCTGGAAGTCGTTTGCCTAGGTTGTAAATTTGAATGGAATGTGCCAGGAGAACCCCCCATAAGTTTATGTCTCATTACTCCTAGTTGGTTGTTTTAATTTTTTCAATTGGGGTAATGGTTAGAATGTTGCTTGTCCAAGGTGTACATACTCTGGTTCATCTACATATTCTATATACCTATTTATGTAGAGATCCTCTTCCCGTGTAAATTGTTACACAGTGTTCCGTAAACCTTCCTTGCTATATGGTCGGTCTTTTTGATATATGTATATAATATGTATTTGTATACATATGGTAACGCCAATCATCATGTATCCATTCCCCCCACCTTTCCTTGTAGATAAGCATAGTTTTTTTTAATAAGTCTGTGATTGACTTTCTCAGTGGAAATATGTTCATTTGTGTCAGTTATTAGAGAACGCGTATAAGTGATATCATAGGATATAGGACTTTTGCTTTCCGACTTACCTCATGTTCTGTGATTATCTCCAAGATCATCTATGGTGTCTCAAAGAGCAGTGTTTCATTGTTTTCCATGGCTAGTATTCATTGTGTACATGGGCCGCTTCTTCTTTTTCCTTTCATCTGTTGATGGACATTTTGGTTGCTTCACTGTCTTGTCTATTGTGAATAAGGCTGCAGTGCAGCTTTTGCAGCCCGGGTCTTCTTCATTCTGGTCTTCTCAGGTGAGAGGCCCATTGGTGCGCCTGCTGGATTGAATGGTACCTCAATTTTTCCTTTTCAACGCAGCTCCTTTCTGTTCTCATTATTAGCGTTTAACCCTTTTACATCTCACCAGCAGCTAGAGGGTACACAGTTCTCTAAAACCTCTTCAGCATTGATTGTTTGTAGACTTTTTGCCAATGGTCAGTCGACGGGTGTGAGTTGAAAACTTTTTGTAGATTAGATTGCATGAGTCTAATACTTCCTGAGGTTGAGCTTTTATCCATTTTCCTTTCTTTAAAAAGAGAGTGAGTACAACTTACCTCTTCATACTAGCTTCGTGAACATTTTGCCTGTTTTGAATTTTTTTTATCCATTCCCTACCTCAGCACAATTTTGAGGGCAGGTGTCCTTTACAGCCCTGAGTCCTTGTGAATGGTAAGTGACCATTAGCTGTGGGTTAAAAGCTGCTGTTGCGGGAATCGGCCACAAGGCGGCAGCATTTCTCCTTTACCAAATCTGGTTACTAGGGCAACAGAGCCTTACTGGAAGTGGTGTTCTAGGTTGTAAATTAGAATGGAATGTGCGAGGAAAAAGCCCTTTAAGTTTATGTCTCATTACTTCTTGTTGGTATCTTTAACTTAATTTTTATTTTTTATCACAGCAAACTTGATTACAATGTTTTGTTTGTTCTAGGTGTGCAAGATGTGGTTCTTTCACACATATACATATATCTATTTTTCTTCGGATCCTTTTCCCATGTAGGTTACGACACAATGTTGAGTAGTCTTCTCTTGGTATTGCGTAGGTCTTTGGTGATTATATATTTCACATATGTTTGTATCACTCTGTTAACCTCAATACGGTAATGTATCCAATCCTCACATCTTTCCATTTGGTGAACCATAAGTTTTTTTAATGAATCTATGATAGTGTTTCTCTGTGGAAATACCTTTGTTTGTATCATTTTTTAGGTAACACCTATATGTGATATGATAGGATATGTGTCTTTCGCTTTCTCACTTACACCAAGTTGCGTGATTACTTCTAGACTCATCTATGGTGCTGCAAATGGCATTGTTTCATTTTTTCACTAGCTCATATTCCATCTGTACATGTAGCAGTTCTTCATTGTCCACCCATCTGTCGTTGGACTTTTTGGTTACTTCCATATCTTGGCGATTGTTATACTATGCAATGCAGATTTGCGTACCTGTGTCCTTCCAATTCTGTCTTCTTAGGTTATAGGTCCAGGAATAGGTCTGCTGGATCATATGGTAGCTCAATGTTTACCTTTTAAAGGCACCTCTATTCTGTTCTCTTTAGTGGCTCTTTCCAGGTTACGTCCCACTTAAAGCGGAGGGTATGCATTTCTTCCCAGCACCTTCAGCATTTATTCTTTGTAGTTTTTGCTGATGGTTATTCTGAGTGGTGTGAGCTGATACCTCTTTGTGGTTGAATTTGCATGTGTCTCATAATGCGTTGAAATTGAGCTGTAAGACATGTCCTTTTTATTTTTCCAGCTGTGATGAGAGCCTATTTCTTCAAAGTGTTTTCTTAAAGTATGTGTCACCATTTGAAATATTTTGGCCATTATCTCCCTCAAGACATTTTGAGGGCAGGTTTCATTTACAGCCCTGCAGTACTTGTTCATATGAAGTGACCATTAGCTCAGGCTTTAAACCTGCTTTTGCAGGTAACGGCCAGAGAGCGACAGCCTTTCTACGTTCCCCTTGCTGGTACTAGGGAAACAGACCTACCGGCCAGTGTTGTTTTTCGGTTATAAATTAGAGTGCAATGTGCCCGGATAAACCCACAAATGTTGATGTCTCCTTGCTTTTGTTTGTTTTTAAATTTAATTTATATTTATTATTAGAGTAATATTCCATTGTGTACGTGGACCACTTCTTCTTGGTGCATTCCTCGGTTGATGGACATTTTCATTTCTTCCAAGCGCTGCCTATGGTAAATATTGCTGGCATACAGGTTTCCCAGCCTGTGACTTTTTGATTCTCATTTTCTCAGGTGATAGGCCAAGCAGTGGTTGTGATTGATGGACTGGTAGTTCATTGTTTCCCTTTTCAAAGCACCTACATTGTGTTTTCATTAGTGGCTCTTTACATGCCCCCCCTTACAACCGAGGGTACGCATTTCTCCACACTCCCTTCACCGTTTATTTTTTGCAGCATTTTTCCTAATGGCCATTCTGACTGCTGTGAGCTGATAGGGTTTTGTAATGTGGGTATGCATGTCATGAAAATTTTTAAAATTCATCATATTCCTATGCCTTTATCTTTTCTCTTAAAAGAAAAAACCGTGAGTACAATATAGCTCTTGAAATTGTCTTCTTCGAAGGTTGCCCTCTTCTGAATTTTTTGGTCGATTTTTGACCCCAGAAATTTTCTGGAGGGCAGGCGCCATTTACAGAACTGCAAGTTGGTGAAAATTTAGTGACCTTTTGCAGTGATTTCAAAGCTGCTGTTGTGGGAAACGTCCACAAGGAGGTAGCATTTCTCCATTCCCCAATCTGGGTTCTAGGGCAGCAGAGCCTTTCTGGAAGTCATTGTCCAGGTTGTAAATTAGAATGGAATTTGCCTGGAGAAATCCCCATAAGTTTATGTCTCATTACTTCTTCTTGGTTTTTAAATTTTTTTAAATCTGGGTAAAGTTTAGAATATTGTTTGTCCTAGGTGTACACAATCTAGTTCATTTGGACATTATGTATGTCTATTAATGTACAGATCCTCTTCCCATATAAAATATTACAGTGTTCCGTCGACCTCCCTTGCTATATGTTCGATCTTTTTGATACATGTATATAATATGTATTTGAATATGTATAGTAACACTAATCTTCATTTCTCAATTTCCCCCCTCCTTTCCTTTTAGATGAGCATAGTTTGTTTTCTACGCCTGTGAGTGTCTTTCTCTTTGGAAATATGTTCATCTGTGTCAGTTATTAGATAATGCCATAAGTGATAATATAAGATATAGGTCTTTTGCTTTCCGACCTACTTCATGTTTTGTGATTATCTCCAGGCTCATCTATGGTGCCTCAAAGAGCAGTGCTTCAATGTTTTCCATGGCTAATATTCCATTGTGTACATGGACCACTTCTTCTTGGTGCATTCCTCTGTTGATGGACACTTTCGTTGCTTCCAAGTGTTGCCTATGGTAAATATTGCTGGAGTGCAGGATTGCCAGCCTGCGATTTTTGATTTTCATTTTCTCAGGTGATAGACCCAGCAGTGGGTATGATTGATTGACTGGTATGGTAGCTCAACGTTTACCTTTTCAAGGCACCTCAATTGTGCTTTCATTAGTGGCTCGTACCACGTCCCCCTTAGAATCGAGGGTACGCATTTCTCCACAATCACGTCAGCATTTCTTGTTTGCAGCATTTTTGTTGATGGCCATTCTGACTGGTGTGAGCTGATAGGTTTTTGTAATTTGGGTTTACATGTCTGTAAAAATTCCTACAATTCATCATTTTTCCACGCCTTTTTCTTTTCTGTTAAAAGAAAAAAGAAAAAAAAGTGTGAGTATAATATACCTCTTCAAATTTTCTTTTTGGAAGGTTGCACTCTAGAATATTTTGGTCGATTTTCGACCTCAGTATTTTTTGGAGGGCAGGTGTCATTTACAGACCTGCAATTGGTGAATATTTAGTGACCTTTTGCAGTGGGTTTAAAGCTGCTGTTGTGGGAAACGGCCACAAGGATGCAGCATTTCTCCATTCCCAAATCTGGGTACTAGGGCAGCAGAGCCGTTCTGGAAGTCGTTTGCCTAGGTTGTAAATTTGAATGGAATGTGCCAGGAGAACCCCCCATAAGTTTATGTCTCATTACTCCTAGTTGGTTGTTTTAATTTTTTCAATTGGGGTAATGGTTAGAATGTTGCTTGTCCAAGGTGTACATACTCTGGTTCATCTACATATTCTATATACCTATTTATGTAGAGATCCTCTTCCCGTGTAAATTGTTACACAGTGTTCCGTAAACCTTCCTTGCTATATGGTCGGTCTTTTTGATATATGTATATAATATGTATTTGTATACATATGGTAACGCCAATCTTCATGTATCCATTCCCCCCACCTTTCCTTGTAGATAAGCATAGTTTTTTTTAATAAGTCTGTGATTGACTTTCTCAGTGGAAATATGTTCATTTGTGTCAGTTATTAGAGAACGCGTATAAGTGATATCATAGGATATAGGACTTTTGCTTTCCGACTTACCTCATGTTCTGTGATTATCTCCAAGATCATCTATGGTGTCTCAAAGAGCAGTGTTTCATTGTTTTCCATGGCTAGTATTCATTGTGTACATGGGCCGCTTCTTCTTTTTCCTTTCATCTGTTGATGGACATTTTGGTTGCTTCACTGTCTTGTCTATTGTGAATAAGGCTGCAGTGCAGCTTTTGCAGCCCGGGTCTTCTTCATTCTGGTCTTCTCAGGTGAGAGGCCCATTGGTGCGCCTGCTGGATTGAATGGTACCTCAATTTTTCCTTTTCAACGCAGCTCCTTTCTGTTCTCATTATTAGCGTTTAACCCTTTTACATCTCACCAGCAGCTAGAGGGTACACAGTTCTCTAAAACCTCTTCAGCATTGATTGTTTGTAGACTTTTTGCCAATGGTCAGTCGACGGGTGTGAGTTGAAAACTTTTTGTAGATTAGATTGCATGAGTCTAATACTTCCTGAGGTTGAGCTTTTATCCATTTTCCTTTCTTTAAAAAGAGAGTGAGTACAACTTACCTCTTCATACTAGCTTCGTGAACATTTTGCCTGTTTTGAATTTTTTTTATCCATTCCCTACCTCAGCACAATTTTGAGGGCAGGCGTCCTTTACAGCCCTGAGTCCTTGTGAATGGTAAGTGACCATTAGCTGTGGGTTAAAAGCTGCTGTTGCGGGAATCGGCCACAAGGCGGCAGCATTTCTCCTTTACCAAATCTGGTTACTAGGGCAACAGAGCCTTACTGGAAGTGGTGTTCTAGGTTGTAAATTAGAATGGAATGTGCGAGGAAAAAGCCCTTTAAGTTTATGTCTCATTACTTCTTGTTGGTATCTTTAACTTAATTTTTATTTTTTATCACAGCAAACTTGATTACAATGTTTTGTTTGTTCTAGGTGTGCAAGATGTGGTTCTTTCACACATATACATATATCTATTTTTCTTCGGATCCTTTTCCCATGTAGGATACGACACAATGTTGAGTAGTCTTCTCTTGGTATTGCGTAGGTCTTTGGTGATTATATATTTCACATATGTTTGTATCACTCTGTTAACCTCAATACGGTAATGTATCCAATCCTCACACCTTTCCATTTGGTGAACCATAAGTTTTTTTAATGAATCTATGATAGTGTTTCTCTGTGGAAATACCTTTGTTTGTATCATTTTTTAGGTAACACCTATATGTGATATGATAGGATATGTGTCTTTCGCTTTCTCACTTACACCAAGTTGCGTGATTACTTCTAGACTCATCTATGGTGCTGCAAATGGCATTGTTTCATTTTTTCACTAGCTCATATTCCATCTGTACATGTAGCAGTTCTTCATTGTCCACCCATCTGTCGTTGGACTTTTTGGTTACTTCCATATCTTGGCGATTGTTATACTATGCAATGCAGATTTGCGTACCTGTGTCCTTCCAATTCTGTCTTCTTAGGTTATAGGTCCAGGAATAGGTCTGCTGGATCATATGGTAGCTCAATGTTTACCTTTTAAAGGCACCTCTATTCTGTTCGCTTTAGTGGCTCTTTCCAGGTTACGTCCCACTTAAAGCGGAGGGTATGCATTTCTTCCCAGCACCTTCAGCATTTATTCTTTGTAGTTTTTGCTGATGGTTATTCTGAGTGGTGTGAGCTGATACCTCTTTGTGGTTGAATTTGCATGTGTCTCATAATGCGTTGAAATTGAGCTGTAAGACATGTCCTTTTTATTTTTCCAGCTGTGATGAGAGCTTATTTCTTCAAAGTGTTTTCTTAAAGTATGTGTCACCATTTGAAATATTTTGGCCATTATCTCCCTCAAGACATTTTGAGGGCAGGTTTCATTTACAGCCCTGCAGTACTTGTTCATATGAAGTGACCATTAGCTCAGGCTTTAAACCTGCTTTTGCAGGTAACGGCCAGAGAGCGACAGCCTTTCTACGTTCCCCTTGCTGGTACTAGGGAAACAGACCTACCGGCCAGTGGTGTTCTTCGGTTATAAATTAGAGTGCAATGTGCCCGGATAAACCCACAAATGTTGATGTCTCCTTGCTTTTGTTTGTTTTTAAATTTAATTTATATTTATTATTAGAGTAATATTCCATTGTGTACGTGGACCACTTCTTCTTGGTGCATTCCTCGGTTGATGGACATTTTCATTTCTTCCAAGCGCTGCCTATGGTAAATATTGCTGGCATACAGGTTTCCCAGCCTGTGACTTTTTGATTCTCATTTTCTCAGGTGATAGGCCAAGCAGTGGTTGTGATTGATGGACTGGTAGTTCATTGTTTCCCTTTTCAAAGCACCTACATTGTGTTTTCATTAGTGGCTCTTTACATGCCCCCCCTTACAACCGAGGGTACGCATTTCTCCACACTCCCTTCACCGTTTATTTTTTGCAGCATTTTTCCTAATGGCCATTCTGACTGCTGTGAGCTGATAGGGTTTTGTAATGTGGGTATGCATGTCATGAAAATTTTTAAAATTCATCATATTCCTATGCCTTTATCTTTTCTCTTAAAAGAAAAAACCGTGAGTACAATATAGCTCTTGAAATTGTCTTCTTCGAAGGTTGCCCTCTTCTGAATTTTTTGGTCGATTTTTGACCCCAGAAATTTTCTGGAGGCCAGGCGCAATTTACAGAACTGCAAGTTGGTGAAAATTTAGTGACCTTTTGCAGTGATTTCAAAGCTGCTGTTGTGGGAAACGTCCACAAGGAGGTAGCATTTCTCCATTCCCCAATCTGGGTTCTAGGGCAGCAGAGCCTTTCTGGAAGTCATTGTCCAGGTTGTAAATTAGAATGGAATTTGCCTGGAGAAATCCCCATAAGTTTATGTCTCATTACTTCTTCTTGGTTTTTAAAATTTTTTAAATCTGGG